>NC_059203.1:15958815-16041315 GCF_020615455.1 Coregonus clupeaformis | reverse complement strand
AACATAACATATACTATTTTATAACAGTCCCGTGTAGCTCAGTTGGTAGAGCATGGCGCTTGCAACGCCAGGGTTGTGGGTTCGATTCCCACGTGGGACAAGTTTAAAAAATAAACAAAATAAACAAATGTATGCACTCACTACCTGTAAGTCGCTCTGGATAAGAGCGTCTGCTACAATGACTAAAATGTTTTAAAAATAACACATTCACAGAAAACAGATACTGTTTAATAACACTGCAGTCATAAAATACATTTAAAAAAGAATAGCAGTTCAGAGACTCAGAAGCAGATAGGTAGCATCCAGACAGGAGAACAGATTTTATTTTATAAGACTGCAGCTACAAACAACTCCCAAAATAACATTGCAAAAAGGCTACTGTTGAGAGGTTCAGATCACAGTAAATAGCATCTGGTCACGTCTCCTCCCGTTGCTCCCCTCCGGCGCTCTGATTCGCCGGTCTACTGAGCCACCGGTCTGAGCGCACCACCTCGGCAAACACAGGAATGGAAACCGAACGCACCCTTATCACCTCCAGCGCACCTGCACCTCATCATCTCATCACCACCCCTATTTAGCCCTGGACTGTTCTGGATGATGTTGTGTGGGATTGTTAAGCTTCGTGTCGTTTACTCTCTCTTTGTTATTTCTCTTTGTCTTTTTTTAAGTAAACCTTGACCTTGTTAATTCCTGCGTCTGCGTCCTGCCTCTTCGTATCCTCAGTACTCGTCACACATCTAGTCTGATTCCCAGCCATGTGTCTTTGTGGTAGTATATACACTGCTCAAAAAAATAAAGGGAACACTTAAACAACACAATGTAACTCCAAGTCAATCACACTTCTGTGAAATCAAACTGTCCACTTAGGAAGCAACACTGATTGACAATACATTTCACATGCTGTTGTGCAAATGGAATAGACAACAGGTGGAAATTATAGGCAATTAGCAAGACACCCCCAATAAAGAAGTGGTTTTGCAGGTGGTGACCACAGACCACTTCTCAGTTCCTATGCTTCCTGGCTGATGTTTTGGTCACTTTTGAATGCTGGTGGTGCTTTCACTCTAGTGGTAGCATGAGACGGAGTCAACAACCCACACAAGTGGCTCAGGTAGTGCAGCTCATCCAGGATGGCACATCAATGCGAGCTGTGGCAAGAAGGTTTGCTGTGTCTGTCAGCGTAGTGTCCAGAGCATGGAGGCGCTACCAGGAGACGTGGAGGAGGCCGTAGGAGGGCAACAACCCAGCAGCAGGACTGCTACCGCCGCCTTTGTGCAAGGAGGAGCAGGAGGAGCACTGCCAGAGCCCTGCAAAATGACCTCCAGCAGGCCACAAATGTGCATGTGTCTGCTCAAATGGTCAGAAACAGACTCCGTGAGGGTGGTATGAGGGCCCGACGTCCACAGGTGGGGGTTGTGCTTACAGCTCAACACCGTGCAGGACGTTTGGCATTTGCCAGAGAACACCAAGATTGGCAAATTCGCCACTGGCGCCCTGTGCTCTTCACAGATGAAAGCAGGTTCACACTGAGCACATGTGACAGACGTGACAGAGTCTGGAGATGCCGTGGAGAACGTTCTGCTGCCTGCAACATCCTCCAGCATGACCAGTTTGGCAGTGGGTCAGTCATGGTGTGGGGTGGCATTTCTTTGGGGAGCCGCACAGCCCTCCATGTGCTCGCCAGAGGTAGCCTGACTGCCATTAGGTACCGAGATGAGATCCTCAGACCCCTTGTGAGACCATATGCTGGTGCGGTTGGCCCTGGGTTCCTCCTAATGCAAGACAATGCTAGACCTCATGTGGCTGGAGTGTCAGCAGTTCCTGCAAGAGGAAGGCATTGATGCTATGGACTGGCCCGCCCGTCCCCAGACCTGAATCCAATTGAGCACATCTGGGACATCATGTCTCGCTCCATCCACCAACGCCACGTTGCACCACGGACTGTCCAGGAGTTGGCGGATGCTTTAGTCCAGGTCTGGGAGGAGATCCCTCAGGAGACCATCCGCCACCTCATCAGGAGCATGCCCAGGCGTTGTAGGGAGGTCATACAGGCACGTGGAGGCCACACACACTACTGAGCCTCATTTTGACTTGTTTTAAGGACATTACATCAAAGTTGGATCAGCCTGTAGTGTGGTTTTCCACTTTAATTTTGAGGGTGACTCCAAATCCAGACCTCCATGGGTTGATACATTTGATTTCCATTGATAATGTTTGTGTGATTTTGTTGTAAGCACATTCAACTCTGTAAAGAAAAAAGTATTTAATAAGATTATTTCATTCATTCAGATCTAGGATGTGTTATTTTAGTGTTCCCTTTGTTTTTTTGAGCAGTGTATTATACTGTATATGATAATCATCCTGTCTGATTCCCAGCCATGTGTCTTTGTGATAATATATTATACTGTATATGATAATCATCCTGTCTGATTCCCAGCCATGTGTCTTTGTGATAATGTGTATTATACTGTAGAGATGCAAGGGGGCTCAACGAGAAGACCTGTCCTCTCTTTCTCTTCAACTATTCAGACTGATCAAACCTGGGACATCAGGTGAATAGAATCAATCAATTGATTACTAGGTAGAAAACCAGGCGTACTCAGGCCCTCCAGATTGAATACTCTGATGGATGCTGTGAGGATTATGGGTAATCTCGTTCCCAGACACTTCCGCCCAAAAAAGCACAAAGAGTGTGGTGGACCAACGCATCAAACTTGGCCTTTGTTAGCAAATAGAAAGACCGGGAGAAACACTCTGCGCGATAGGCATTGGCTTAATCGGTTTAATCTACCAACCAATCATCTCTCACAACACCTACCCCCTAACTCTCCCAGTATGTCTTCCAAACATGTCTTGCCTCCAGTTGGAGCGAAGTCCAGCAGTCGTGTGATTTGCTAGAATTAAATGACAAATACTTTACTCAGTAAGGTCACTCCCATAGAATTATATGGTCACTCCTACTAAGGCCAACTTAGAATGGTTGATATCCCAGGCTTATATGTGCTGTGTGCAGTTGTCTCGAGACAAGGTTATGGTTCGGGCTGCCTCAATGACCGTGTGCAGTAGTCTGGGGACGAGGTTAGGGTTAGGGTTAGGGTCAGGGTTAGGGTTAGGGCTGTGTGCAGTAGTCAGGGTCAGGGTTAGGGTCAGGGTCAGGGTCAGGGTCAGGGTTAGGGTCAGGGTCAGGGTCAGGGTTAGGGTCAGGGTTAGGGTTAGGGTCAGGGTCAGGGTTAGGGTCAGGGCTCTATGGTATCCATACCTACCATACTTGATTTGTGCGATGTCCCCGACCACGATGTCAGCCACGGGGAGCTGGATGACCTCAGCACCTCTGACCACCTGGAACTTCTGCTCCTGCTCGATGCGGCTCTGCAGCCCTCTGAACTGCTTCTCCTTGCTCCAGTCGTTGAAGGCTGTCACCAGCACAACACACACTACAGACAGTAAGATGGCTGCTCCCTCTATCCAGCCGGCCTCAGCCTCACCCTCGTCCTCCGCGCCCGCCGCCGCTGTCCCACAGGCTGAGAGAGAGAGAGAGAGAGAGATTACAGCGATCCACAAAGAATTCGAAAACATACCCAATTTTGATTAACTCCCTTATCTACTGGATGAAAAACCACAGTGTGCCATCACAGCTGCAAGATTTGTGACCTGTTGCCACAAGAAAAGGGCAACCAGTGAAGAACAAACACCATTGTAAATACAACCCATATTTATGTTTATTTATTTTCCCATTTGTACTTTAACTATTTGCACATCGTTACAACACTGTATATAGACATAATATGACATTTGAAATGTCTTTATTCTTTTGGAACTTCTGAGTGTAATGTTTGCTGTTAATTTTGATTGTTTATTTCACTTTTGTTTACTATCTACTTCACTTGCTTTGGCAATGTTAACATACGTTTCCCATGCCAATAAAGCCCTTAAATTGAAATTGAATTGAAAGGGGAGAGGTTAGATGCACACACAAACACATTCAAAGCGACTATTCAATGCTTTGTATCTAACATTTTCCTTTGTATGAAAAAAAAACCTTGACAGGACTTTATTCACATTCTTATAACCTTTTGATCTACTTGTGATAGACTGGATGAATAAACTTGCATCATGTACACATGCGCACACACACACACACAAACAAATTATTTATATATACACTAGATGACAGAGAGGGGGCGCTGTTTTGAAGCTACTGCATCTCCATCAAGGCACTTCACCATTGTATTTTCTTTTTAGAAAACTATAGACATGGATTTATTAATGTCTACATTAGTATTTGCCATGTTTATTCAATTACAGACACCTTAATGCATGCTTTTTAATTATATTACAGTATGTGAGCTGAACATGCACTTATGAAATGAACAAATATAAAAAATGTTTTCCTTAAAATATAAATTTAGAAAGTACTAATGCTGCTGTCCCCACTACCACAACAACATACTTAAATAAATGTAATTTTAATTGAAATGCTGTGGAGGACTGATTCTTCTGGAAAGTGCCAATATGGCCGATACTTAACAAAATAAATCCAGGGTTTACATACATTTGACACACACACACACACACACACACACAAAAAAAAACTTTTATTCAATGCTCTGCATGTATCAAACATTTTCCTTTCCGTGAATAACAGTTGTATACCTTAATTCTTCCTCTGCTCCCATGTAGCTTTACTGTGATCGACTGTAGGAATTAGATTCCACTACAGGTGCTGATGTGTTCCATTCATTTATGTGGACAGAAGCATTCTACTATTTTCCTACACAGCATTGTGTTCTACTACACAGCATTGTGTTCTACTATACAGCATTGTGTTCTACTACACAGCATTGTGTTCTACTACTACTACACAGCATTGTGTTCTACTACACAGCATTGTGTTCTACTACACAGCATTGTGTTCTACTACTACTACACGGCATTGTGTTCTACTACACAGCATTGTGTTCTACTACACAGCATTGTGTTCTACAATACAGCTATGTGTTCTACTACACAGCATTGTGTTCTACTATACAGCATTGTGTTCTACTACACAGCATTGTGTTCTACTACACAGCATTGTGTTCTACTACACAGCATTGTGTTCTACTACACAGCATTGTGTTCTACTACTACAATACAGCATTGTGTTCTACTATACAGCATTGTGTTCTACTACTAAAATACAGCATTGTGTTCTACTACACATCATTGTGTTCTACTACTAAAATACAGCATTGTGTTCTACTACACAGCATTGTGTTCTACTACACAGCATTGTGTTCTACTACACAGCATTGTGTTCTACTACTACTACACAGCATTGTGTTCTACTACAAAGCATTGTGTTCTACTACACAGCATTGTGTTCTACTACACAGCATTGTGTTCTACTACACAGCATTGTGTTCTACTACTACTACACAGCATTGTGTTCTACTACACAGCATTGTGTTCTACTACTACTACACAGCATTGTGTTCTACTACACAGCATTGTGTTCTACTACACAGCATTGTGTTCTACTATACAGCATTGTGTTCTACTATACAGCATTGTGTTCTACTACACAGCATTGTGTTCTACTACACATCATTGTGTTCTACTACTACTACACAGCATTGTGTTCTACTATACAGCATTGTGTTCTACTACACAGCATTGTGTTCTACTATACAGCATTGTGTTCTACTATACAGCATTGTGTTCTACTACACAGCATTGTGTTCTACTACACAGCATTGTGTTCTACTACACAGCATTGTGTTCTACTACACAGCATTGTGTTCTACTACACAGCATTGTGTTCTACTATTTAACAGCATTGTGTTCTACTATACAGCATTGTGTTCTACTACACAGCATTGTGTTCTACTACACAGCATTGTGTTCTACTACACAGCATTGTGTTCTACTACTACTACACAGCATTGTGTTCTACTACACAGCATTGTGTTCTACTATACAGCATTGTGTTCTACTACACAGCATTGTGTTCTACTACACAGCATTGTGTTCTACTACACAGCATTGTGTTCTACTATACAGCATTGTGTTCTACTATACAGCATTGTGTTCTACTACACAGCATTGTGTTCTACTACACAGCATTGTGTTCTACTACACAGCATTGTGTTCTACTACACAGCATTGTGTTCTACTACTACTACACAGCATTGTGTTCTACTACACAGCATTGTGTTCTACTACACAGCATTGTGTTCTACTACTACTACACAGCATTGTGTTCTACTACACAGCATTGTGTTCTACTACACAGCATTGTGTTCTACAATACAGCATTGTGTTCTACTACACAGCATTGTGTTCTACTACACAGCATTGTGTTCTACTATACAGCATTGTGTTCTACTACACAGCATTGTGTTCTACTACACAGCATTGTGTTCTACTACACAGCATTGTGTTCTACTACACAGCATTGTGTTCTACTACTACTACACAGCATTGTGTTCTACTACACAGCATTGTGTTCTACTACACAGCATTGTGTTCTACTATACAGCATTGTGTTCTACTACACAGCATTGTGTTCTACTACACAGCATTGTGTTCTACTATACAGCATTGTGTTCTACTACACAGCATTGTGTTCTACTACACAGCATTGTGTTCTACTACACAGCATTGTGTTCTACTACTACAATACAGCATTGTGTTCTACTACACAGCTTTGTGTTCTACTACACATCATTGTGTTCTACTACACAGCATTGTGTTCTACTATACAGCATTGTGTTCTACTACACAGCATTGTGTTCTACTACACAGCATTGTGTTCTACTACACAGCATTGTGTTCTACTACACAGCATTGTGTTCTACTACTACAATACAGCATTGTGTTCTACTACACATCATTGTGTTCTACTACTAAAATACAGCATTGTGTTCTACTACACAGCATTGTGTTCTACTACACAGCATTGTGTTCTACTACACAGCATTGTGTTCTACTACTACTACACAACATTGTGTTCTACTACAAAGCATTGTGTTCTACTACACAGCATTGTGTTCTACTACACAGCATTATGTTCTACTACACAGCATTGTGTTCTACTACTACTACACAGCATTGTGTTCTACTACACAGAATTGTGTTCTACTACTACTACACAGCATTGTGTTCTACTACACAGCATTGTGTTCTACTACACAGCATTGTGTTCTACTATACAGCATTGTGTTCTACTATACAGCATTGTGTTCTACTACACAGCATTGTGTTCTACTACACATCATTGTGTTCTACTACTACTACACAGCATTGCGTTCTACTATACAGCATTGTGTTCTACTATACAGCATTGTGTTCTACTACACAGCATTGTGTTCTACTACACATCATTGTGTTCTACTACACAGCATTGTGTTCTACTACACATCATTGTGTTCTACTACACAGCATTGTGTTCTACTACACAGCATCGTGTTCTACTACACAGCATTGTGTTCTACTACTACTACACAGCATTGTGTTCTACTACTACTATACAGCATTGTGTTCTACTACACAGCATTGTGTTCTACTACACAGCATTGTGTTCTACTACACAGCATTGTGTTCTACTACACAGCATTGTGTTCTACTACACAGCATTGTGTTCTCCTACACAGCATTGTGTTCTACTATACATCATTGTGTTCTACTACACAGCATTGTGTTCTACTACACAGCATTGTGTTCTACTATACAGCATTGTGTTCTACTATACAGCATTGTGTTCTACTACACAGCATTGTGTTCTACTACACATCATTGTGTTCTCTACTACACAGCATTGTGTTCTACTATACAGCATTGTGTTCTACTACACAGCATTGTGTTCTACTACACAGCATTGTGTTCTACTATACAGCATTGTGTTCTACTAACAGCATTGTGTTCTACTACACATCATTGTGTTCTACTACACAGCATTGTGTTCTACTACACAGCATTGTGTTCTACTACACAGCATTGTGTTCTACTACTACACAGCATTGTGTTCTACTACTACTACAGCATTGTGTTCTACTACACAGCATTGTGTTCTACTACACAGCATTGTGTTCTACTACACAGCATTGTGTTCTACTACACAGCATTGTGTTCTACTACTACTACACAGCATTGTGTTCTACTACACAGCATTGTGTTCTACTACACAGCATTGTGTTCTACTACACAGCATTGTGTTCTCCTACACAGCATTGTGTTCTACTACACAGCATTGTGTTCTACTATTACAGCATTGTGTTCTACTATACAGCATTGTGTTCTACTACACAGCATTGTGTTCTACTACACATCATTGTGTTCTACTACACAGCAATGTGTTCTACTACACAGCATTGTGTTCAACTATACAGCATTGTGTTCTACTACACAGCATTGTGTTCTACTACACAGCATTGTGTTCTACTATACAGCATTGTGTTCTACTACACAGCATTGTGTTCTACTACACAGCATTGTGTTCTACTACACAGCATTGTGTTCTACTACACATCATTGTGTTCTACTACACAGCATTGTGTTCTACTACACAGCATTGAATTCTACTATACAGCATTGTGTTCTACTACACAGCATTGTGTTCTACTACACAGCATTGTGTTCTACTACACAGCATTGTGTTCTACTACACAGCATTGTGTTCTACTATACAGCATTGTGTTCTACTATACAGCATTGTGTTCTACTACACAGCATTGTGTTCTACTACACAGCATTGTGTTCTACTACACAGCATTTTGTTCTACTACTACTACACAGCATTGTGTTCTACTACACAGCATTGTGTTCTACTATACAGCATTGTGTTCTACTACACAGCATTGTGTTCTACTACACAGCATTGTGTTCTACTACACAGCATTGTGTTCTACTATACAGCATTGTGTTCTACTATACAGCATTGTGTTCTACTACACAGCATTGTGTTCTACTACACAGCATTGTGTTCTACTACACAGCATTGTGTTCTACTACACAGCATTGTGTTCTACTACTACTACACAGCATTGTGTTCTACTACACAGCATTGTGTTCTACTACACAGCATTGTGTTCTACTACTACACAGCATTGTGTTCTACTACACAGCATTGTGTTCTACTACACAGCATTGTGTTCTACAATACAGCATTGTGTTCTACTACACAGCATTGTGTTCTACTACACAGCATTGTGTTCTACTATACAGCATTGTGTTCTACTACACAGCATTGTGTTCTACTACACAGCATTGTGTTCTACTACACAGCATTGTGTTCTACTACTACTACACAGCATTGTGTTCTACTACACAGCATTGTGTTCTACTACACAGCATTGTGTTTCTACTACTACACAGCATTGTGTTCTACTACACAGCATTGTGTTCTACTACACAGCATTGTGTTCTACAATACAGCATTGTGTTCTACTACACAGCATTGTGTTCTACTACACAGCATTGTGTTCTACTATACAGCATTGTGTTCTACTACACAGCATTGTGTTCTACTACACAGCATTGTGTTCTACTACACAGCATTGTGTTCTACTACACAGCATTGTGTTCTACTACTACAATACAGCATTGTGTTCTACTACACAGCTTTGTGTTCTACTACACATCATTGTGTTCTACTACACAGCATTGTGTTCTACTATACAGCATTGTGTTCTACTACACATCATTGTGTTCTACTACACAGCATTGTGTTCTACTACACAGCATTGTGTTCTACTACACAGCATTGTGTTCTACTACTACAATACAGCATTGTGTTCTACTACACATCATTGTGTTCTACTACTAAAATACAGCATTGTGTTCTACTACACAGCATTGTGTTCTACTACACAGCATTGTGTTCTACTACACAGCATTGTGTTCTACTACTACTACACATCATTGTGTTCTACTACAAAGCATTGTGTTCTACTACACAGCATTGTGTTCTACTACACAGCATTGTGTTCTACTACACAGCATTGTGTTCTACTACTACTACACAGCATTGTGTTCTACTACACAGCATTGTGTTCTACTACTACTACACAGCATTGTGTTCTACTACACAGCATTGTGTTCTACTACACAGCATTGTGTTCTACTATACAGCATTGTGTTCTACTATACAGCATTGTGTTCTACTACACAGCATTGTGTTCTACTACACATCATTGTGTTCTACTACTACTACACAGCATTGCGTTCTACTATACAGCATTGTGTTTCTACTATACAGCATTGTGTTCTACTACACAGCATTGTGTTCTACTACACATCATTGTGTTCTACTACACAGCATTGTGTTCTACTACACATCATTGTGTTCTACTACACAGCATTGTGTTCTACTACACAGCATTGTGTTCTACTACACAGCATTGTGTTCTACTACTACTACACAGCATTGTGTTCTACTACTACTATACAGCATTGTGTTCTCTACTACAGCATTGTGTTCTACTACACAGCATTGTGTTCTACTACACAGCATTGTGTTCTACTACACAGCATTGTGTTCTACTACACAGCATTGTGTTCTACTACACAGCATTGTGTTCTCCTACACAGCATTGTGTTCTACTATACATCATTGTGTTCTACTACACAGCATTGTGTTCTACTACACAGCATTGTGTTCAACTATACAGCATTGTGTTCTACTACACAGCATTGTGTTCTACTACACAGCATTGTGTTCTACTACACAGCATTGTGTTCTACTATACAGCATTGTGTTCTACTACACAGCATTGTGTTCTACTACACAGCATTGTGTTTTACTACACAGCATTGTGTTCTACTACACAGCATTGTGTTCTACTACACAGCATTGTGTTCTACTATACAGCATTGTGTTCTACTACACAGCATTGTGTTCTACTACACAGCATTGTGTTCTACTACACAGCATTGTGTTCTACTATACAGCATTGTGTTCTACTATACAGCATTGTGTTCTACTACACAGCATTGTGTTCTACTACACAGCATTGTGTTCTACTACACAGCATTGTGTTCTACTACTACTACACAGCATTGTGTTCTACTATACAGCATTGTGTTCTACTACACAGCATTGTGTACTACTACTACTACACAGCATTGTGTTCTACTACTACTACACAGCATTGTGTTCTACTACACAGCATTGTGTTCTACTACACAGCATTGTGTTCTACTATACAGCATTGTGTTCTACTACACAGCATTGTGTTCTACTACTACTACACAGCATTTTGTTCTACTACACAGCATTGTGTTCTACTATACAGCATTGTGTTCTACTACACAGCATTGTGTTCTACTACACAGCATTGTGTTCTACTACTACTACACAGCATTTTGTTCTACTACACAGCATTGTGTTCTACTATACAGCATTGTGTTCTACTACACAGCATTGTGTTCTACTATACAGCATTGTGTTATACTACACAGTATTGTGTTCTACTACAAAGCATTGTGTTCTACTATACAGCATTGTGTTCTACTACACAGCATTGTGTTCTACTACTACTACACAGCATTGTGTTCTACTACTACTACACAGCATTGTGTTCTACTATACAGCATTGTGTTCTACTACACAGCATTGTGTTCTACTATACAGCATTGTGCTCTACTACACAGCATTGTGTTCTACTATACAGCATTGTGTTCTACTACACAGCATTGTGTTCTACTACACAGCATTGTGTTCTACAATATAGCATTGTGTTCTACTACACAGCATTGTGTTCTACTACACAGCATTGTGTTCTACTACACAGCATTGTGTTCTACTACACAGCATTGTGTTCTACTACACAGCATTGTGTTCTACTACACAGCATTGTGTTCTACTACTACAATACAGCATTGTGTTCTACTACACAGCTTTGTGTTCTACTACACAGCATTGTGTTCTACTACACAGCATTGTGTTCTACTACTACAATACAGCATTGTGTTCTACTACACATCATTGTGTTCTACTACTAAAATACAGCATTGTGTTCTACTACACAGCATTGTGTTCTACTACACAGCATTGTGTTCTACTACACAGCATTGTGTTCTACTACTACTACACATCATTGTGTTCTACTACAAAGCATTGTGTTCTACTACACAGCATTGTGTTCTACTACACAGCATTGTGTTCTACTACACAGCATTGTGTTCTACTACTACTACACAGCATTGTGTTCTACTACACAGCATTGTGTTCTACTACTACTACACAGCATTGTGTTTCTACTACACAGCATTGTGTTCTACTACACAGCATTGTGTTCTACTACTACTACACAGCATTGTGTTTCTACTACACAGCATTGTGTTCTACTACTACACAGCATTGTGTTCTACTACACAGCATTGTGTTCTACTACACAGCATTGTGTTCTACTATACAGCATTGTGTTCTACTATACAGCATTGTGTTCTACTACACAGCATTGTGTTCTACTACACATCATTGTGTTCTACTACTACTACACAGCATTGTGTTCTACTATACAGCATTGTGTTCTACTATACAGCATTGTGTTCTACTACACAGCATTGTGTTCTACTACACATCATTGTGTTCTACTACACAGCATTGTGTTCTACTACACATCATTGTGTTCTACTACACAGCATTGTGTTCTACTACACAGCATTGTGTTCTACTACACAGCATTGTGTTCTACTACTACTACACAGCATTGTGTTCTACTACTACTATACAGCATTGTGTTCTACTACACAGCATTGTGTTCTACTACACAGCATTGTGTTCTACTACACAGCATTGTGTTCTACTACACAGCATTGTGTTCTACTATACAGAATTGTGTTCTACTACACAGCATTGTGTTCTACTACACAGCATTGTGTTCTACTACACAGCATTGTGTTCTACTATACAGCATTGTGTTCTCCTACACAGCATTGTGTTCTACTATACATCATTGTGTTCTACTATACAGCATTGTGTTCTACTACACAGCATTGTGTTCAACTATACAGCATTGTGTTCTACTTCACAGCATTGTGTTCTACTACACATCATTGTGTTCTACTACACAGCATTGTGTTCTACTATACAGCATTGTGTTCTACTACACAGCATTGTGTTCTACTACACAGCATTGTGTTCTACTATACAGCATTGTGTTCTACTACACAGCATTGTGTTTCTACTACACAGCATTGTGTTTTACTACACAGCATTGTGTTCTACTACACAGCATTGTGTTCTACTACACAGCATTGTGTTCTACTATACAGCATTGTGTTCTACTACACAGCATTGTGTTCTACTACACAGCATTGTGTTCTACTACACAGCATTGTGTTCTACTATACAGCATTGTGTTCTACTATACAGCATTGTGTTCTACTACACAGCATTGTGTTCTACTACACAGCATTGTGTTCTACTACACAGCATTGTGTTCTACAACTACTACACAGCAATGTGTTCTACTACTAATACACAGCATTGTGTTCTACTACACAGCATTGTGTTCTACTACACAGCATTGTGTTCTCCTACACAGCATTGTGTTCTACTATACATCATTGTGTTCTACTACACAGCATTGTGTTCTACTACACAGCATTGTGTTCAACTATACAGCATTGTGTTCTACTACACAGCATTGTGTTCTACTACACAGCATTGTGTTCTACTACACAGCATTGTGTTCTACTATACAGCATTGTGTTCTACTACACAGCATTGTGTTCTACTACACAGCATTGTGTTCTACTACACAGCATTGTGTTCTACTACACAGCATTGTGTTCTACTATACAGCATTGTGTTCTACTACACAGCATTGTGTTCTACTACACAGCATTGTGTTCTACTACACAGCATTGTGTTCTACTACACAGCATTGTGTTCTACTATACAGCATTGTGTTCTAATATACAGCATTGTGTTCTACTACACAGCATTGTGTTCTACTACACAGCATTGTGTTCTACTACTACTACACAGCATTGTGTTCTACTACTACTACACAGCATTGTGTTCTACTATACAGCATTGTGTTTCTACTACACAGCATTGTGTTCTACTATACAGCATTGTGTTCTACTACACAGCATTGTGTTCTACTATACAGCATTGTGTTCTACTACACAGCATTGTGTTCTACTACACAGCATTGTGTTCTACAATACAGCATTGTGTTCTACTACACAGCATTGTGTTCTACTACACAGCATTGTGTTCTACTATACAGCATTGTGTTCTACTACACAGCATTGTGTTCTACTACACAGCATTGTGTTCTACTACACAGCATTGTGTTCTACTACACAGCATTGTGTTCTACTACTACAATACAGCATTGTGTTCTACTACACAGCTTTGTGTTCTACTACACAGCATTGTGTTCTACTACACAGCATTGTGTTCTACTACTACAATACAGCATTGTGTTCTACTACACATCATTGTGTTCTACTACTAAAATACAGCATTGTGTTCTACTACACAGCATTGTGTTCTACTACACAGCATTGTGTTCTACTACACAGCATTGTGTTCTACTACTACACATCATTGTGTTCTACTACAAAGCATTGTGTTCTACTACACAGCATTGTGTTCTACTACACAGCATTGTGTTCTACTACACAGCATTGTGTTCTACTACTACACAGCATTGTGTTCTACTACACAGCATTGTGTTCTACTACTACTAAACAGCATTGTGTTCTACTACACAGCATTGTGGTTCTACTACACAGCATTGTGTTCTACTACTACACAGCATTGTGTTCTACTACACAGCATTGTGTTCTACTACTACTCACAGCATTGTGTTCTACTACACAGCATTGTGTTCTACTACACAGCATTGTGTTCTACTATACAGCATTGTGTTCTACTATACAGCATTGTGTTCTACTACACAGCATTGTGTTCTACTACACAGCATTGTGTTCTACTACTACTACACAGCATTGTGTTCTACTATACAGCATTGTGTTCTACTATACAGCATTGTGTTCTACTACACAGCATTGTGTTCTACTACACATCATTGTGTTCTACTACACAGCATTGTGTTCTACTACACAGCATTGTGTTCTACTACACAGCATTGTGTTCTACTACACAGCATTGTGTTCTACTACACAGCATTGTGTTCTCTACTACACAGCATTGTGTTCTACTACTACTATACAGCATTGTGTTCTACTACACAGCATTGTGTTCTACTACACAGCATTGTGTTCTACTACACAGCATTGTGTTCTACTACACAGCATTGTGTTCTACTACACAGCATTGTGTTCTACTATGCAGATTGTGTTCTACTACACAGCATTGTGTTCTACTACACAGCATTGTGTTCTACTACACAGCATTGTGTTCTACTATACAGCATTGTGTTCTCCTACACAGCATTGTGTTCTACTATACATCATTGTGCTCTACTATACAGCATTGTGTTCTACTACACAGCATTGTGTTCTACTATACAGCATTGTGTTCTACTTCACAGCATTGTGTTCTACTACACATCATTGTGTTCTACTACACAGCATTGTGTTCTACTATACAGCATTGTGTTCTACTACACAGCATTGTGTTCTACTACACAGCATTGTGTTCTACTATACAGCATTGTGTTCTACTACACAGCATTGTGTTCTACTACACAGCATTGTGTTTTACTACACAGCATTGTGTTCTACTACACAGCATTGTGTTCTACTACACAGCATTGTGTTCTACTATACAGCATTGTGTTCTACTACACAGCATTGTGTTCTACTACACAGCATTGTGTTCTACTACACAGCATTGTGTTCTACTATACAGCATTGTGTTCTACTATACAGCATTGTGTTCTACTACACAGCATTGTGTTCTACTACACAGCATTGTGTTCTACTACACAGCATTGTGTTCTACTACTACTACACAGCATTGTGTTCTACTACACAGCATTGTGTTACTACTACTACACAGCATTGTGTTCTACTACTAATACACAGCATTGTGTTCTCCTACACAGCATTGTGTTCTACTATACAGCATTGTGTTTCTACTAACAGCATTGTGTTCTACTATACAGCATTGTGTTCTACTACACAGCATTGTGTTCTACTACTAATACACAGCATTGTGTTCTACTATACAGCATTGTGTTCTACTACACAGCATTGTGTTCTACTACTACTACACAGCATTTTGTTCTACTACACAGCATTGTGTTCTACTATACAGCATTGTGTTCTACTACACAGCATTGTGTTCTACTACACAGCATTGTGTTCTACTACACAGCATTGTGTTCTACTACACAGCATTGTGTTCTACTACACACAGCATTGTGTTCTACTACTACACAGCATTGTGTTCTACTACTACTACACAGCATTGTGTTCTACTACACAGCATTGTGTTCTACTATACAGCATTGTGTTCTACTACACAGCATTGTGTTCTACTACACAGCATTGTGTTCTACTATACAGCATTGTGTTCTACTACACAGCATTGTGTTCTACTACTACTACACAGCATTTTGTTCTACTACACAGCATTGTGTTCTACTATACAGCATTGTGTTCTACTACACAGCATTGTGTTCTACTATACAGCATTGTGTTATACTACACAGTATTGTGTTCTACTACAAAGCATTGTGTTCTACTATACAGCATTGTGTTCTACTACACAGCATTGTGTTCTACTACTACTACACAGCATTGTGTTCTACTACTACTACACAGCATTGTGTTCTACTATACAGCATTGTGTTCTACTACACAGCATTGTGTTCTACTATACAGCATTGTGCTCTACTACACAGCATTGTGTTCTACAATACAGCATTGTGTTCTGCTACACAGCATTGTGTTCTACTACACAGCATTGTGTTCTACAATATAGCATTGTGTTCTACTACACAGCATTGTGTTCTACTACACAGCATTGTGTTCTACTATACAGCATTGTGTTCTACTACACAGCATTGTGTTCTACTACACAGCATTGTGTTCTACTACACAGCATTGTGTTCTACTACTACAATACAGCATTGTGTTCTACTACACAGCTTTGTGTTCTACTACACAGCATTGTGTTCTACTACACAGCATTGTGTTCTACTACTACAATACAGCATTGTGTTCTACTACACATCATTGTGTTCTACTACTAAAATACAGCATTGTGTTCTACTACACAGCATTGTGTTCTACTACACAGCATTGTGTTCTACTACACAGCATTGTGTTCTACTACTACTACACATCATTGTGTTCTACTACAAAGCATTGTGTTCTACTACACAGCATTGTGTTCTACTACACAGCATTGTGTTCTACTACACAGCATTGTGTTCTACTACTACTACACAGCATTGTGTTCTACTACACAGCATTGTGTTCTACTACTACTACACAGCATTGTGTTCTACTACACAGCATTGTGTTCTACTACACAGCATTGTGTTCTACTACTACTACACAGCATTGTGTTCTACTACACAGCATTGTGTTCTACTACACAGCATTGTGTTCTACTATACAGCATTGTGTTCTACTATACAGCATTGTGTTCTACTACACAGCATTGTGTTCTACTACACATCATTGTGTTCTACTACTACACAGCATTGTGTTCTACTATACAGCATTGTGTTCTACTATACAGCATTGTGTTCTACTACACAGCATTGTGTTCTACTACACATCATTGTGTTCTACTACACAGCATTGTGTTCTACTACACATCATTGTGTTCTACTACACAGCATTGTGTTCTACTACACAGCATTGTGTTCTACTACACAGCATTGTGTTCTACTACTACTACACAGCATTGTGTTCTACTACTACTATACAGCATTGTGTTCTACTACACAGCATTGTGTTCTACTACACAGCATTGTGTTCTACTACACAGCATTGTGTTCTACTACACAGCATTGTGTTCTACTACACAGCATTGTGTTCTACTATACAGAATTGTGTTCTACTACACAGCATTGTGTTCTACTACACAGCATTGTGTTCTACTACACAGCATTGTGTTCTACTATACAGCATTGTGTTCTCCTACACAGCATTGTGTTCTACTATACATCATTGTGTTCTACTATACAGCATTGTGTTCTACTACACAGCATTGTGTTCAACTATACAGCATTGTGTTCTACTTCACAGCATTGTGTTCTACTACACATCATTGTGTTCTACTACACAGCATTGTGTTCTACTATACAGCATTGTGTTCTACTACACAGCATTGTGTTCTACTACACAGCATTGTGTTCTACTATACAGCATTGTGTTCTACTACACAGCATTGTGTTCTACTACACAGCATTGTGTTTTACTACACAGCATTGTGTTCTACTACACAGCATTGTGTTCTACTACACAGCATTGTGTTCTACTATACAGCATTGTGTTCTACTACACAGCATTGTGTTCTACTACACAGCATTGTGTTCTACTACACAGCATTGTGTTCTACTATACAGCATTGTGTTCTACTATACAGCATTGTGTTCTACTACACAGCATTGTGTTCTACTACACAGCATTGTGTTCTACTACACAGCATTGTGTTCTACTACTACTACACAGCATTGTGTTCTACTATACAGCATTGTGTTCTACTACACAGCATTGTGTTCTACTACTACTACACAGCATTGTGTTCTACTACTAATACACAGCATTGTGTTCTCCTACACAGCATTGTGTTCTACTATACAGCATTGTGTTCTACTACACAGCATTGTGTTCTACTATACAGCATTGTGTTCTACTACACAGCATTGTGTTCTACTACACAGCATTGTGTTCTACTATACAGCATTGTGTTCTACTACACAGCATTGTGTTCTACTACTACTACACAGCATTTTGTTCTACTACACAGCATTGTGTTCTACTATACAGCATTGTGTTCTACTACACAGCATTGTGTTCTACTATACAGCATTGTGTTCTACTACACAGCATTGTGTTCTACTACAAAGCATTGTGTTCTACTATACAGCATTGTGTTCTACTACACAGCATTGTGTTCTACTACTACTACACAGCATTGTGTTCTACTACTACTACACAGCATTGTGTTTCTACTATACAGCATTGTGTTCTACTACACAGCATTGTGTTCTACTATACAGCATTGTGCTCTACTACACAGCATTGTGTTCTACTATACAGCATTGTGTTCTACTACACAGCATTGTGTTCTACTACACAGCATTGTGTTCTACAATATAGCATTGTGTTCTACTACATAGCATTGTGTTCTACTACACAGCATTGTGTTTTACTACACAGCATTGTGTTCTACTACACAGCATTGTGTTCTACTACACAGCATTGTGTTCTACTATACAGCATTGTGTTCTACTACACAGCATTGTGTTCTACTACACAGCATTGTGTTCTACTACACAGCATTGTGTTCTACTATACATTATGCACTAACAGCATTGTGTTCTACTACACAGCATTGTGTTCTACTACACAGCATTGTGTTCTACTACACAGCATTGTGTTCTACTACTACTACACAGCATTGTGTTCTACTATACAGCATTGTGTTCTACTACACAGCATTGTGTTCTACTACTAGTACACAGCATTGTGTTCTACTACTAATACACAGCATTGTGTTCTCCTACACAGCATTGTGTTCTACTATACAGCATTGTGTTCTACTACACAGCATTGTGTTCTACTATACAGCATTGTGTTCTACTACACAGCATTGTGTTCTACTACACAGCATTGTGTTCTACTATACAGCATTGTGTTCTACTACACAGCATTGTGTTCTACTACTACTACACAGCATTTTGTTCTACTACACAGCATTGTGTTCTACTATACAGCATTGTGTTCTACTACACAGCATTGTGTTCTACTATACAGCATTGTGTTATACTACACAGCATTGTGTTCTACTACAAAGCATTGTGTTCTACTATACAGCATTGTGTTCTACTACACAGCATTGTGTTCTACTACTACTACACAGCATTGTGTTCTACTACTACTACACAGCATTGTGTTCTACTATACAGCATTGTGTTCTACTACACAGCATTGTGTTCTACTATACAGCATTGTGCTCTACTACACAGCATTGTGTTCTACTATACAGCATTGTGTTCTACTACACAGCATTGTGTTCTACTACACAGCATTGTGTTCTACAACACAGCATTGTGTTTCTACTACACAGCATTGTGTTCTACTACACAGCATTGTGTTCTACTATACAGCATTGTGTTCTACTACACAGCTTTGTGTTCTACTACACAGCATTGTGTTCTACTACACAGCATTGTGTTCTACTACTACAATACAGCATTGTGTTCTACTACACATCATTGTGTTCTACTACTAAAATACAGCATTGTGTTCTACTACACAGCATTGTGTTCTACTACACAGCATTGTGTTCTACTACACAGCATTGTGTTCTACTACTACTACACATCATTGTGTTCTACTACAAAGCATTGTGTTCTACTACAGGTGCCTCTACTACACAGCATTGTGTTCTACTACACAGCATTGTGTTCTACTACACAGCATTGTGTTCTACTACTACTACACAGCATTGTGTTCTACTACACAGCATTGTGTTCTACTACTACTACACAGCATTGTGTTCTACTACACAGCATTGTGTTCTACTACAAACATTGTGTTCTACTACACAGCATTGTGTTCTACTACTACTACACAGCATTGTGTTCTACTACACAGCATTGTGTTCTACTACTACTACACAGCATTGTGTTCTACTACACAGCATTGTGTTCTACTACACAGCATTGTGTTCTACTATACAGCATTGTGTTCTACTATACAGCATTGTGTTCTACTACACAGCATTGTGTTCTACTACACATCATTGTGTTCTACTACTACTACACAGCATTGTGTTCTACTATACAGCATTGTGTTCTACTATACAGCATTGTGTTCTACTACACAGCATTGTGTTCTACTACACATCATTGTGTTCTACTACACAGCATTGTGTTCTACTACACATCATTGTGTTCTACTACACAGCATTGTGTTCTACTACACAGCATTGTGTTCTACTACACAGCATTGTGTTCTACTACTACTACACAGCATTGTGTTCTACTACTACTATACAGCATTGTGTTCTACTACACAGCATTGTGTTCTACTACACAGCATTGTGTTCTACTACACAGCATTGTGTTCTACTACACAGCATTGTGTTCTACTACACAGCATTGTGTTCTACTATACAGCATTGTGTTCTACTACACAGCATTGTGTTCTACTACACAGCATTGTGTTCTACTACCTACAGCATTGTGTTCTACTATACAGCATTGTGTTCTACTACACAGCATTGTGTTCTACTACACAGCATTGTGTTCTACTACACAGCATTGTGTTCTACTACACAGCATTGTGTTCTACTACACAGCATTGTGTTTCTACTACACAGCATTGTGTTCTACTACACAGCATTGTGTTCTACTACACAGCATTGTGTTTCTACTACACAGCATTGTGTTCTACTACACAGCATTGTGTTCTACTACACAGCATTGTGTTCTACTACGCATTGTGTTCTACTATACAGCATTGTGTTTCTACTACACAGCATTGTGTTTCTACTACACAGCATTGTGTTCTACTGCTACACAGCATTGTGTTCTACTATACAGCATTGTGTTTCTACTACACAGCATTGTGTTCTACTACACAGCATTGTGTTCTACTACACAGCATTGTGTTCTACTACACACTGGGTTCTACTACAGCATTGTGTTCTACTACACAGCATTGTGTTCTACTACACAGCATTGTGTTCTACTACTAATACACAGCATTGTGTTCTCCTACACAGCATTGTGTTCTACTATACAGCATTGTGTTCTACTACACAGCATTGTGTTCTACTATACAGCATTGTGTTCTACTACACAGCATTGTGTTCTACTACACAGCATTGTGTTCTACTATACAGCATTGTGTTCTACTACACAGCATTGTGTTCTACTACTACTACACAGCATTGTGTTCTACTACACAGCATTGTGTTCTACTATACAGCATTGTGTTCTACTACACAGCATTGTGTTCTACTATACAGCATTGTGTTATACTACACAGCATTGTGTTCTACTACAGCATTGTGTTCTATACACAGCATTGTGTTCTACTACACAGCATTGTGTTCTACTACTACTACACAGCATTGTGTTCTACTACTACTACACAGCATTGTGTTCTACTATACAGCATTGTGTTCTACTACACAGCATTGTGTTCTACTACACAGCATTGTGTCTCTACTACACAGCATTGTGTTCTACTATACAGCATTGTGTTCTACTACACAGCATTGTGTTCTACTACACAGCATTGTGTTCTACTACACAGCATTGTGTTCTACTACACAGCATTGTGTTCTACTACACAGCATTGTGTTTTACTACTACAGCATTGTGTTCTACTACACAGCATTGTGGTTCTACTACACAGCATTGTGTTCTACTATACAGCATTGTGTTCTACTACACAGCATTGTGGTTCTACTACACAGCATTGTGTTCTACTACACAGCATTGTGTTCTACTACACAGCATTGTGTTCTACTATACAGCATTGTGTTCTACTACACAGCATTGTGTTCTACTACACAGCATTGTGTTCTACTACACAGCATTGTGTTCTACTACTACTACACAGCATTGTGTTCTACTACAGCATTGTGTTCTACTACACAGCATTGTGTTCTACTACTACTACACAGCATTGTGTTCTACTACTAATACCGATTGTGTTCTCCTACACAGCATTGTGTTCTACTATACAGCATTGTGTTCTCTACTACACAGCATTGTGTTCTACTATACAGCATTGTGTTCTACTACACAGCATTGTGTTCTACTACACAGCATTGTGTTCTACTATACAGCATTGTGTTCTACTACACAGCATTGTGTTCTACTACTACTACACAGCATTTTGTTCTACTACACAGCATTGTGTTCTACTATACAGCATTGTGTTCTACTACACAGCATTGTGTTCTACTATACAGCATTGTGTTATACTACACAGCATTGTGTTTTACTACAAAGCATTGTGTTCTACTATACAGCATTGTGTTCTACTACACAGCATTGTGTTCTACTACTACACAGCATTGTGTTCTACTACTACTACAGGCATTGTGTTTCTACTATACAGCATTGTGTTCTACTACACAGCATTGTGTTCTACTATACAGCATTGTGCTCTACTACACAGCATTGTGTTCTACTACACAGCATTGTGTTCTACTACACAGCATTGTGTTCTACTACACAGCATTGTGTTCTACAATATAGCATTGTGTTCTACTACACAGCATTGTGTTCTACTACACAGCATTGTGTTCTACTATACAGCATTGTGCTCTACTACACAGCATTGTGTTCTACTATACAGCATTGTGTTCTACTACACAGCATTGTGTTCTGACTACACAGCATTGTGTTCTACACAGAGCATTGTGTTTCTACTACACAGCATTGTGTTCTACTACACAGCATTGTGTTTTACTACACAGCATTGTGTTCTACTACACAGCATTGTGTTCTACTACACAGCATTGTGTTCTACTATACAGCATTGTGTTCTACTACACAGCATTGTGTTCTACTACACAGCATTGTGTTCTACTACACAGCATTGTGTTCTACTATACAGCATTGTGTTCTACTATACAGCATTGTGTTTCTACTACACAGCATTGTGTTCTACTACACAGCATTGTGTTCTCTACTACACAGCATTGTGTTCTACTACTACTACACAGCATTGTGTTCTACTATACAGCATTGTGTTCTACTACACAGCATTGTGTTCTACTACTACCACAGCATTGTGTTCTACTACACAGCATTGTGTTCCTACACAGCATTGTGTTCTACTATACAGCATTGTGTTCTACTACACAGCATTGTGTTCTACTATACAGCATTGTGTTCTACTACACAGCATTGTTTTCTACTACACAGCATTGTGTTCTGTACTATACAGCATTGTGTTCTACTACACAGCATTGTGTTCTACTACTACTTCACAGCATTTTGTTCTACTTACAGCATTGTGTTCTACTATACAGCATTGTGTTCTACTACACAGCATTGTGTTCTACTATACAGCATTGTGTTATACTACACAGCATTGTGTTTCTACTACAAAGCATTGTGTTCTACTATACAGCATTGTGTTCTACTACACAGCATTGTGTTCTCTCTACTACACAGCATTGTGTTCTACTACTACACAGCATTGTGTTCTACTATACAGCATTGTGTTCTACTACACAGCATTGTGTTCTACTATACAGCATTGTGTCTCTACTACACAGCATTGTGTTCTACTACACAGCATTGTGGTTCTACTACACAGCATTGTGTCTCTACTACACAACATTGTGTTCTACTACACAGCATTGTGTTCTACTACACAGCATTGTGTTTCTACTACACAGCATTGTGTTCTACTATACAGCATTGTGTTCTACTACACAGCATTGTGTTCTACTACACAGCATTGTGTTCTACTACACAGCATTGTGTTCTACTACACAGCATTGTGTTCTACTACTACAATACAGCATTGTGTTCTACTACACAGCCTTTGTGTTCTACTACACAGCATTGTGTTTCTACTACACAGCATTGTGTTCTACTACTACAATACAGCATTGTGTTCTACTACACAGCTTGTGTTCTACTACACAGCATTGTGTTCTACTACACAGCATTGTGTTCTACTACTACAAACAGCATTGTGTTCTACTACACATCATTGTGTTCTACTACTAAAACAGCATTGTGTTCTACTACACAGCATTGTGTTCTACTACACAGCATTGTGTTTCTACTACACAGCATTGTGTTCTACTACTACTACCATTGTGTTCTACTACACAGCATTGTGTTCTACTACACAGCATTGTGTTCTACTACACAGCATTGTGTTCTACTACACAGCATTGTGTTCTACTAACAGCATTGTGTTCTACTACTACACAGCATTGTGTTCTACTACACAGCATTGTGTTCTACTACTACTACACAGCATTGTGTTCTACTACACAGCATTGTGTTCTACTACACAGCATTGTGTTCTACTACACAGCATTGTGTTCTACTACTACTACACAGCATTGTGTTTCTACTACACAGCATTGTGTTCTACTACTACTACACAGCATTGTGTTCTACTACACAGCATTGTGTTTATCTACTACACATCATTGTGTTCTACTATACAGCATTGTGTTCTACTATACAGCATTGTGTTCTACTACACAGCATTGTGTTCTACTACACATCATTGTGTTCTACTACTACACAGCATTGTGTTCTACTATACAGCATTGTGTTCTACATATACAGCATTGTGTTCTACTCACAGCATTGTGTTCTACTACACATCATTGTGTTCTACTACACAGCATTGTGTTCTACTACACATCATTGTGTTCTACTACACAGCATTGTGTTCTACTACACAGCATTGTGTTCTACTACACAGCATTGTGTTCTACTACTACTACACAGCATTGTGTTCTACTACTACTATACAGCATTGTGTTCTACTACACAGCATTGTGTTCTCTTACTACACAGCATTGTGTTCTACATACAGCATTGTGTTCTACTACACAGCATTGTGTTCTACTACACAGCATTGTGTTCTACTATACAGAATTGTGTTCTACTACACAGCATTGTGTTCCCCAAGCATTCTACTACACAGCATTGTGTTCTACTACACAGCATTGTGTTCTACTATACAGCATTGTGTTCTACTACACAGCATTGTGTTCTACTATACATCATTGTGTTCTACTACACAGCATTGTGTTCTACTACACAGCATTGTGTTCAACTATACAGCATTGTGTTCTACATTCACAGCATTGTGTTCTACTACACAGCATTGTGTTCTACTACACAGCATTGTGTTCTACTACTACAGCATTGTGTTCTACTATACAGCATTGTGTTCTACTACACAGCATTGTGTTCTACTACACATCATTGTGTTCTACTACACAGCATTGTGTTCTACTACACAGCATTGTGTTCTACTATACAGCATTGTGTTCTACTACACAGCATTGTGTTCTACTACACAGCATTCTGTTCTACTACACAGCATTGTGTTCTACTACACAGCATTGTGTTCTACTATACAGCATTGTGTTCTACTATACAGCATTGTGTTCTACTACACATCATTGTGTTCTACTACTACTACACAGCATTGTGTTCTACTACACAGCATTGTGTTCTACTACTACTACACAGCATTGTGTTCTACTACACAGCATTGTGTTCTACTACACAGCATTGTGTTCTACTACACAGCATTGTGTTCTACTACTACTACACAGCATTGTGTTCTACTACACAGCATTGTGTTCTACTATACAGCAATGTGTTCTACTACACAGCATTTTGTTCTACTACACAGCATTGTGTTCTACTACACAGCATTGTGTTCTACTACTACTACACAGCATTGTGTTTTACTACACAGCATTGTGTTCTACTATACAGCATTGTGTTCTACTACACAGCATTGTGTTCTACTATTCTACTACACAGCATTGTGTTCTACTACTACTACACAGCATTGTGGTTCTACTATACAGCATTGTGTTCTACTACACAGCATTGTGTTCTACTATACAGCATTGTGCTCTACTACACAGCATTGTGTTCTACTATACAGCATTGTGTTCTACTACACAGCATTGTGTTCTACTACACAGCATTGTGTTCTACAATATAGCATTGTGTTCTACTACACAGCATTGTGTTCTACTACACAGCATTGTGTCTCTACTACACAGCATTGTGTTCTACTATACAGCATTGTGTTTCTACTACACAGCATTGTGTTCTACTACACAGCATTGTGTTCTACTACACAGCATTGTGTTCTACTACACAGCATTGTGTTCTACTACTACACAGCATTGTGTTCTACTACACAGCATTTGTGTTCTACTACACAGCATTGTGTTCTACTACACAGCATTGTGTTCTACTACTACAATACAGCATTGTGTTGCTACTACACAGCATTGTGTTCTACTACTAAAATACAGCATTGTGTTCTACTACACAGCATTGTGTTCTACTACACAGCATTGTGTTCTACTACACAGCATTGTGTTCTACTACTACTACACATCATTGTGTTCTACTACAAAGCATTGTGTTCTACTACACAGCATTGTGTTCTACTACACAGCATTGTGTTCTACTACACAGCATTGTGTTCTACTACACAGCATTGTGTTCTACTACTACTACACAGCATTGTGTTCTACTACACAGCATTGTGTTCTACTACTACTACACAGCATTGTGTTCTACTACACAGCATTGTGTTCTACTACACAGCATTGTGTTCTACTACACAGCATTGTGTTCTACTACTACTACACAGCATTGTGTTCTACTACACAGCATTGTGTTTCTACTACTACTACACAGCATTGTGTTCTACTACACAGCATTGTGTTCTACTACACAGCATTGTGTTTCTTCTATACAGCATTGTGTTCTACTATACAGCATTGTGTTCTACTACACAGCATTGTGTTCTACTACACATCATTGTGTTCTACTACTACTACACAGCATTGTGTTCTACTATACAGCATTGTGTTCTACTATACAGCATTGTGTTCTACTACACAGCATTGTGTTCTACTACACATCATTGTGTTCTACTACACAGCATTGTGTTCTACTACACATCATTGTGTTCTACTACACAGCATTGTGTTCTACTACACAGCATTGTGTTCTACTACACAGCATTGTGTTCTACTACTACTACACAGCATTGTGTTCTACTACTACGACAGCATTGTGTTCTACTACACAGCATTGTGTTCTACTACACAGCATTGTGTTCTACTACACAGCATTGTGTTCTACTACACAGCATTGTGTTCTACTACACAGCATTGTGTTCTACTATACAGAATTGTGTTCTACTACACAGCATTGTGTTCTACTACACAGCATTGTGTTCTACTACACAGCATTGTGTTCTACTATACAGCATTGTGTTCTCCTACACAGCATTGTGTTCTACTATACATCATTGTGTTCTACTACACAGCATTGTGTTCTACTACACAGCATTGTGTTCAACTATACAGCATTGTGTTCTACTTCACAGCATTGTGTTCTACTACACATCATTGTGTTCTACTACACAGCATTGTGTTCTACTATACAGCATTGTGTTCTACTACACAGCATTGTGTTCTACTACACAGCATTGTGTTCTACTACACATCATTGTGTTCTACTACACAGCATTGTGTTCTACTACACAGCATTGTGTTCTACTATACAGCATTGTGTTCTACTACACAGCATTGTGTTCTACTACACAGCATTGTGTTCTACTACACAGCATTGTGTTCTACTACACAGCATTGTGTTCTACTATACAGCATTGTGTTCTACTATACAGCATTGTGTTCTACTACACAGCATTGTGTTCTACTACACAGCATTGTGTTCTACTACTACTACACAGCATTGTGTTCTACTACACAGCATTGTGTTCTACTACACAGCATTGTGTTCTACTATACAGCATTGTGTTCTACTACTACTACACAGCATTGTGTTCTACTACACAGCATTGTGTTCTACTATACAGCAATGTGTTCTACTACACAGCATTTTGTTCTACTACACAGCATTGTGTTCTACTACACAGCATTGTGTTCTACTACTACTACACAGCATTGTGTTTTACTACACAGCATTGTGTTCTACTATACAGCATTGTGTTCTACTACACAGCATTGTGTTCTACTACTACTACACAGCATTGTGTTCTACTACTACTACACAGCATTGTGTTCTCCTACACAGCATTGTGTTCTACTATACAGCATTGTGTTCTACTACACAGCATTGTGTTCTACTACTACTACACAGCATTGTGTTCTACTACACAGCATTGTGTTCTACTATACAGCAATGTGTTCTACTACACAGCATTTTGTTCTACTACACAGCATTGTGTTCTACTACACAGCATTGTGTTCTACTACTACTACACAGCATTGTGTTCTACTACACAGCATTGTGTTCTACTACTACTACATAGCATTGTGTTCTACTATACAGCATTGTGTTCTACTATACAGCATTGTGTTCTACTACACAGCATTGTGTTCTACTACACAGCATTGTGTTCTACTACACAGCATTGTGTTCTACTACACAGCATTGTGTTCTACTACACAGCATTGTGTTTTACTACACAGCATTGTGTTCTACTACACAGCATTGTGTTCTACTACACAGCATTGTGTTTTACTACACAGCATTGTGTTCTACTACTACTACACAGCATTGTGTTCTACTACACAGCAT
Organism: Coregonus clupeaformis; assembly: GCF_020615455.1. Lineage (NCBI taxonomy): Eukaryota > Metazoa > Chordata > Actinopteri > Salmoniformes > Salmonidae > Coregonus > Coregonus clupeaformis. Next base: position 16,011,856 of record NC_059203.1, on the reverse strand, counting down.
TTTGTTCTACTACACATCATTGTGTTCTACTACACAGCATTGTGTTCTACTACACAGCATTGTGATGTACTATACAGTGAGAAGAGTGGGCTGGGCCTGGTTCCCAATAGGGTGATTGTGTCTATAAAACACTAAATCTGTTGTAACCTTAATACACTAACAGAAACCACTAACTCTGTGGTTATCTTAATAGACTAACAGAAAGCCACATCGGCCAAACATCATAGCAACTCTTCATAGGGGTCTAAGAACCATCACCCAGTATCAGACATAAACACGCAGGGAAGAGAGTTTCATTCAAACTCAGTGTTGTTAGGCAAAGAGCACCATTGTCTAGGTGATTCACTAGTACAGTTACTGTCTGATGATGTATCACTACATGTTACTGTCTGATGATGTATCACTACATGTTACTGTCTGATGATGTATCACTACATGTTACTGTCTGATGATGTATCACTACATGTTACTGTCTAATGATGTATCACTACATGTTACTGTCTGATGATGTATCACTACATGTTACTGTCTGATGATGTATCACTACATGTTACTGTCTGATGATGTATCACTACATGTTACTGTCTGATGATGTATCACTACATGTTACTGTCTGATGATGTATCACTACATGTTACTGTCTGATGATGTATCACTACATGTTACTGTCTGATGTATCACTACATGTTACTGTCTGATGTATCACTACATGTTACTGTCTGATGATGTATCACTACATGTTACTGTCTGATGTATCACTACATGTTACTGTCTGATGTATCACTACATGTTACTGTCTGATGTATCACTACATGTTACTGTCTGATGATGTATCACTACATGTTACTGTCTGATGATGTATCACTACATGTTACTGTCTGATGATGTATCACTACATGTTACTGTCTGATGATGTATCGCTACATGTTACTGTCTGATGATGTATCACTACATGTTACTGTCTGATGTATCACTACATGTTACTGTCTGATGATGTATCACTACATGTTACTGTCTGATGATGTATCACTACATGTTACTGTCTGATGTATCACTACATGTTACTGTCTGATGATGTATCGCTACATGTTACTGTCTGATGTATCGCTACATGTTACTGTCTGATGATGTATCACTACATGTTACTGTCTGATGTATCACTACATGTTACTGTCTGATGATGTATCACTACATGTTACTGTCTGAGGTATCACTACATGTTACTGTCTGATGTATCGCTACATGTTACTGTCTGATGATGTATCACTACATGTTACTGTCTGATGATGTATCACTACATGTTACTGTCTGATGATGTATCACTACATGTTACTGTATGATGATGTATCGCTACATGTTACTGTCTGATGATGTATCGCTACATGTTACTGTCTGATGATGTATCGCTACATGTTACTGTCTGATGTATCACTACATGTTACTGTCTGATGATGTATCGCTACATGTTTTACTGTCTGATGTATCGCTACATGTTACTGTCTGATGATGTATCACTACATGTTACTGTCTGATGATGTATCACTACATGTTACTGTCTGATGATGTATCGCTACATGTTTTACTGTCTGATGTATCGCTACATGTTACTGTCTGATGTATCACTACATGTTACTGTCTGATGTATCACTACATGTTACTGTCTGATGATGTATCACTACATGTTACTGTCTGATGATGTATCACTACATGTTACTGTCTGATGTATCACTACATGTTACTGTCTGATGTATCGCTACATGTTACTGTCTGATGATGTATCACTACATGTTACTGTCTGATGAGGTATCACTACATGTTACTGTCTGATGAGGTATCACCTCATGTTACTGTCTGATGATGTATCACTACATGTTACTGTCTGATGAGGTATCACTACATGTTACTGTCTGATGTATCGCTACATGTTACTGTCTGATGTATCGCTACATGTTACTGTCTGATGATGTATCACTACATGTTACTGTCTGATGATGTATCGCTACATGTTACTGTCTGATGTATCGCTACATGTTACTGTCTGATGATGTATCACTACATATTACTGTCTGATGATGTATCGCTACATGTTACTGTCTGATGTATCGCTACATGTTACTGTCTGATGATGTATCACTACATGTTACTGTCTGATGAGGTATCACTACATGTTACTGTCTGATGATGTATCACTACATGTTACTGTCTGATGATGTATCACTACATGTTACTGTCTGATGATGTATCGCTACATGTTACTGTCTGATGTATCGCTACATGTTACTGTCTGATGATGTATCACTACATGTTACTGTCTGATGAGGTATCACTACATGTTACTGTCTGATGTATCGCTACATGTTACTGTCTGATGTATCGCTACATGTTACTGTCTGATGATGTATCACTACATGTTACTGTCTGATGTATCACTACATGTTACTGTCTGATGATGTATCACTACATGTTACTGTCTGATGAGGTATCACTACATGTTACTGTCTGATGATGTATCACTACATGTTACTGTCTGATGAGGTATCACTACATGTTACTGTCTGATGTATCGCTACATGTTACTGTCTGATGTATCGCTACATGTTACTGTCTGATGATGTATCACTACATGTTACTGTCTGATGTATCACTACATGTTACTGTCTGATGATGTATCACTACATGTTACTGTCTGATGATGTATCACTACATGTTACTGTCTGATGAGGTATCACTACATGTTACTGTCTGATGATGTATCGCTACATGTTACTGTCTGATGATGTATCGCTACATGTTACTGTCTGATGATGTATCACTACATGTTACTGTCTGAAGATGTATCGCTACATGTTACTGTCTGATGTATCGCTACATGTTACTGTCTGATGATGTATCACTACATGTTACTGTCTGATGATGTATCACTACATGTTACTGTCTGATGATGTATCGCTACATGTTACTGTCTGATGTATCGCTACATGTTACTGTCTGATGATGTATCACTACATGTTACTGTCTGATGAGGTATCACTACATGTTACTGTCTGATGTATCGCTACATGTTACTGTCTGATGTATCGCTACATGTTACTGTCTGATGATGTATCACTACATGTTACTGTCTGATGTATCACTACATGTTACTGTCTGATGATGTATCACTACATGTTACTGTCTGATGAGGTATCACTACATGTTACTGTCTGATGATGTATCACTACATGTTACTGTCTGATGATGTATCACTACATGTTACTGTCTGATGATGTATCGCTACATGTTACTGTCTGATGTATCGCTACATGTTACTGTCTGAGGTATCGCTACATGTTACTGTCTGATGTATCACTACATGTTACTGTCTGATGATGTATCGCTACATGTTACTGTCTGATGATGTATCGCTACATGTTACTGTCTGATGATGTATCACTACATGTTACTGTCTGAAGATGTATCGCTACATGTTACTGTCTGATGTATCGCTACATGTTACTGTCTGATGATGTATCACTACATGTTACTGTCTGATGAGGTATCACTACATGTTACTGTCTGATGTATCGCTACATGTTACTGTCTGATGTATCGCTACATGTTACTGTCTGATGATGTATCACTACATGTTACTGTCTGATGATGTATCACTACATGTTACTGTCTGATGTATCACTACATGTTACTGTCTGATGATGTATCACTACATGTTACTGTCTGATGAGGTATCACTACATGTTACTGTCTGATGATGTATCACTACATGTTACTGTCTGATGATGTATCACTACATGTTACTGTCTGATGATGTATCGCTACATGTTACTGTCTGATGTATCGCTACATGTTACTGTCTGAGGTATCGCTACATGTTACTGTCTGATGTATCACTACATGTTACTGTCTGATGATGTATCGCTACATGTTACTGTCTGATGATGTATCGCTACATGTTACTGTCTGATGATGTATCGCTACATGTTACTGTCTGATGTATCACTACATGTTACTGTCTGATGATGTATCACTACATGTTACTGTCTGATGATGTATCACTACATGTTACTGTCTGAGGTATCACTACATGTTACTGTCTGATGTATCACTACATGTTACTGTCTGAGGTATCACTACATGTTACTGTCTGATGTATCACTACATGTTACTGTCTGATGATGTATCACTACATGTTACTGTCTGATGATGTATCACTACATGTTACTGTCTGATGTATCACTACATGTTACTGTCTGATGATGTATCACTACATGTTACTGTCTGATGTATCACTACATGTTACTGTCTGATGATGTATCACTACATGTTACTGTCTGATGATGTATCGCTAACTGCTACTGTCTGATGATGTATCGCTACATGTTACTGTCTGATGTATCGCTACATGTTACTGTCTGATGATGTATCACTACATGTTCCTGTCTGATGATGTATCACTACATGTTACTGTCTGATGTATCACTACATGTTACTGTCTGATGATGTATCGCTACATGTTTTACTGTCTGATGTATCGCTACATGTTACTGTCTGATGATGTATCACTACATGTTACTGTCTGATGATGTATCACTACATGTTACTGTCTGATGATGTATCGCTACATGTTTTACTGTCTGATGTATCGCTACATGTTACTGTCTGATGTATCACTACATGTTACTGTCTGATGTATCACTACATGTTACTGTCTGATGATGTATCACTACATGTTACTGTCTGATGATGTATCACTACATGTTACTGTCTGATGTATCACTACATGTTACTGTCTGATGTATCGCTATATGTTACTGTCTGATGATGTATCACTACATGTTACTGTCTGATGAGGTATCACTACATGTTACTGTCTGATGAGGTATCACCTCATGTTACTGTCTGATGATGTATCACTACATGTTACTGTCTGATGAGGTATCACTACATGTTACTGTCTGATGTATCGCTACATGTTACTGTCTGATGTATCGCTACATGTTACTGTCTGATGATGTATCACTACATGTTACTGTCTGATGATGTATCGCTACATGTTACTGTCTGATGTATCGCTACATGTTACTGTCTGATGATGTATCACTACATGTTACTGTCTGATGATGTATCGCTACATGTTACTGTCTGATGTATCGCTACATGTTACTGTCTGATGATGTATCACTACATGTTACTGTCTGATGAGGTATCACTACATGTTACTGTCTGATGTATCGCTACATGTTACTGTCTGATGTATCGCTACATGTTACTGTCTGATGATGTATCACTACATGTTACTGTCTGATGTATCACTACATGTTACTGTCTGATGATGTATCACTACATGTTACTGTCTGATGAGGTATCACTACATGTTACTGTCTGATGATGTATCACTACATGTTACTGTCTGATGATGTATCGCTACATGTTACTGTCTGATGTATCGCTACATGTTACTGTCTGATGATGTATCACTACATGTTACTGTCTGATGAGGTATCACTACATGTTACTGTCTGATGTATCGCTACATGTTACTGTCTGATGTATCGCTACATGTTACTGTCTGATGATGTATCACTACATGTTACTGTCTGATGTATCACTACATGTTACTGTCTGATGATGTATCACTACATGTTACTGTCTGATGAGGTATCACTACATGTTACTGTCTGATGATGTATCACTACATGTTACTGTCTGATGATGTATCACTACATGTTACTGTCTGATGATGTATCGCTACATGTTACTGTCTGATGTATCGCTACATGTTACTGTCTGAGGTATCGCTACATGTTACTGTCTGATGTATCACTACATGTTACTGTCTGATGATGTATCGCTACATGTTACTGTCTGATGATGTATCGCTACATGTTACTGTCTGATGATGTATCACTACATGTTACTGTCTGAAGATGTATCGCTACATGTTACTGTCTGATGTATCGCTACATGTTACTGTCTGATGATGTATCACTACATGTTACTGTCTGATGATGTATCGCTACATGTTACTGTCTGATGTATCGCTACATGTTACTGTCTGATGATGTATCACTACATGTTACTGTCTGATGAGGTATCACTACATGTTACTGTCTGATGTATCGCTACATGTTACTGTCTGATGTATCGCTACATGTTACTGTCTGATGATGTATCACTACATGTTACTGTCTGATGTATCACTACATGTTACTGTCTGATGATGTATCACTACATGTTACTGTCTGATGAGGTATCACTACATGTTACTGTCTGATGATGTATCACTACATGTTACTGTCTGATGATGTATCGCTACATGTTACTGTCTGATGTATCGCTACATGTTACTGTCTGATGATGTATCACTACATGTTACTGTCTGATGAGGTATCACTACATGTTACTGTCTGATGTATCGCTACATGTTACTGTCTGATGTATCGCTACATGTTACTGTCTGATGATGTATCACTACATGTTACTGTCTGATGTATCACTACATGTTACTGTCTGATGATGTATCACTACATGTTACTGTCTGATGAGGTATCACTACATGTTACTGTCTGATGATGTATCACTACATGTTACTGTCTGATGATGTATCACTACATGTTACTGTCTGATGATGTATCGCTACATGTTACTGTCTGATGTATCGCTACATGTTACTGTCTGAGGTATCGCTACATGTTACTGTCTGATGTATCACTACATGTTACTGTCTGATGATGTATCGCTACATGTTACTGTCTGATGATGTATCGCTACATGTTACTGTCTGATGATGTATCACTACATGTTACTGTCTGAAGATGTATCGCTACATGTTACTGTCTGATGTATCGCTACATGTTACTGTCTGATGATGTATCACTACATGTTACTGTCTGATGAGGTATCACTACATGTTACTGTCTGATGTATCGCTACATGTTACTGTCTGATGTATCGCTACATGTTTCTGTCTGATGATGTATCACTACATGTTACTGTCTGATGATGTATCACTACATGTTACTGTCTGATGTATCACTACATGTTACTGTCTGATGATGTATCACTACATGTTACTGTCTGATGAGGTATCACTACATGTTACTGTCTGATGATGTATCACTACATGTTACTGTCTGATGATGTATCACTACATGTTACTGTCTGATGATGTATCGCTACATGTTACTGTCTGATGTATCGCTACATGTTACTGTCTGAGGTATCGCTACATGTTACTGTCTGATGTATCACTACTTGTTACTGTCTGATGATGTATCGCTACATGTTACTGTCTGATGATGTATCGCTACATGTTACTGTCTGATGATGTATCGCTACATGTTACTGTCTGATGTATCACTACATGTTACTTTCTGATGATGTATCACTACATGTTACTGTCTGATGATGTATCACTACATGTTACTGTCTGAGGTATCACTACATGTTACTGTCTGATGTATCACTACATGTTACTGTCTGAGGTATCACTACATGTTACTGTCTGATGTATCACTACATGTTACTGTCTGATGATGTATCACTACATGTTACTGTCTGATGATGTATCACTACATGTTACTGTCTGATGTATCACTACATGTTACTGTCTGATGATGTATCACTACATGTTACTGTCTGATGTATCACTACATGTTACTGTCTGATGATGTATCACTACATGTTACTGTCTGATGATGTATGCTAACTGCTACTGTCTGATGATGTATCGCTACATGTTACTGTCTGATGTATCGCACATGTTACTGTCTGATGATGTATCACTACATGTTCCTGTCTGATGATGTATCACTACATGTTACTGTCTGATTTATCACTACATGTTACTGTCTGATGATGTATCACTACATGTTACTGTCTGATGTATCACTACATGTTACTGTCTGATGATGTATCACTACATGTTACTGTCTGAGGTATCACTACATGTTACTGTCTGATGTATCACTACATGTTACTGTCTGATGTATCACTACATGTTACTGTCTGAGGTATCACTACATGTTACTGTCTGATGTATCACTACATGTTACTGTCTGATGATGTATCACTACATGTTACTGTCTGATGATGTATCGCTAACTGTTACTGTCTGATGATGTATCGCTACATGTTACTGTCTGATGTATCGCTACATGTTACTGTCTGATGATGTATCGCTACATGTTCCTGTCTGATGATGTATCACTACATGTTACTGTCTGATGTATCGCTACATGTTACTGTCTGATGTATCGCTACATGTTACTGTCTGATGATGTATCACTACATGTTACTGTCTGATGTATCGCTACATGTTACTGTCTGATGATGTATCACTACATGTTACTGTCTAATGATGTATCACTACATGTTACTGTCTGAGGTATCACTACATGTTACTGTCTAATGATGTATCACTACATGTTACTGTCTGATGATGTATCACTACATGTTACTGTCTGAGGTATCACTACATGTTACTGTCTGATGTATCACTACATGTTACTGTCTAATGATGTATCACTACATGTTACTGTCTGATGATGTATCACTACATGTTACTGTCTGAGGTATCGCTACATGTTACTGTCTGATGATGTATCACTACATGTTACTGTCTGATGATGTATCACTACATGTTACTGTCTGATGTATCACTACATGTTACTGTCTGAGGTATCACTACATGTTACTGTCTGATGTATCACTACATGTTACTGTCTGATGATGTATCACTACATGTTACTGTCTGATGTATCACTACATGTTTTACTGTCTGATGATGTACATGTTACTGTCTAATGATGTATCACTACATGTTACTGTCTGATGTATCACTACATGTTTTACTGTCTGATGATGTACATGTTACTGTCTAATGATGTATCACTACATGTTACTGTCTGATGATGTATCACTACATGTTACTGTCTAATGATGTATCACTACATGTTACTGTCTGATGTATCGCTACATGTTACTGTCTGATGTATCGCTACGGATGTTACTGTCTGATGATGTATCACTACATGTTACTGTCTGATGTATCACTACATGTTACTGTCTGATGATGTATCACTACATGTTACTGTCTGATGATGTATCACTACATGTTACTATCTGATGATGTATCACTACATGTTACTGTCTGATGATGTATCATTACATGTTACTGTCTGATGATGTATCACTACATGTTACTGTCTGATGATGTATCACTACATGTTACTGTCTGATGTATCACTACATGTTACTGTCTGATGATGTACATGTTACTGTCTAATGATGTATCACTACATGTTACTGTCTGATGATGTATCACTACATGTTACTGTCTAATGATGTATCACTACATGTTACTGTCTGATGTATTGCTACATGTTACTGTCTGATGTATCACTACATGTTACTGTCTGATGTATCGCTACATGTTACTGTCTGATGATGTATCACTACATGTTACTGTCTGATGTATCACTACATGTTACTGTCTGATGATGTATCACTACATGTTACTGTCTGATGTATCACTACATGTTACTGTCTGATGATGTATCGCTACATGTTTTACTGTCTGATGTATCGCTACATGTTACTGTCTGATGATGTATCACTACATGTTACTGTCTGATGATGTATCGCTACATGTTTTACTGTCTGATGTATCGCTACATGTTACTGTCTGATGTATCACTACATGTTACTGTCTGATGTATCACTACATGTTACTGTCTGATGATGTATCACTACATGTTACTGTCTGATGATGTATCACTACTGTGACGACCCTCCCACTCTGTCTGCCGTATTCTCTCTTTGCTCTTGTTTCCTTATTAGGATGCCGGTGGGCGGAGTTGGGAGGGTCGTCAGCTACATGGGAAACACCTTGGCCGGGTGTGTCCCAGCATAAATGGAACTCTTCCACAGTCATTGAGGAGACTCTCTCCAGGCAGATACTTTGATTTTGGTTGTGATATTTTTGTGGCCTTTTTTGGGTTGTTTGCTTTGGCACTTATCAACACTTTTCTATATTACATTTATGCAAGCAAACACTCACTTACACTACTGATTACTGATTACACACCCCATTGTTATTTCAGTTAGTTACTTTAATTAATAAATATATACTTTGAGTACTCCTTGTCTCCACGTGTCTCCCTTTTGTTACGAACTTGAGCCGGTTCGTGACAAGTGGGGGCTCGTCTGGGATTTTGAACTGGTTGTGTTTGGGAGAACGTGGAGTTAATGTCCAATGCTGTAGGGTTTTTCTTTGTAAATTTTGTTAGTTTGTTTGAGTTTGATAGGCCAGTATTGGTTGCCTTTGGGTTTTGTACTGCGTTGGAGAGAGTACATTGGTTAGTTTCCAGTCCCTGCCCAGCCTGGAAACTCTTGCTCTACTCGCTGTTGGGACATCGGTCTGAGGTGAGTACAATCGGCTGTGTACCTCAGTGGGAGATTGGGTAGGGTAGTGACATTTGCTACCCGGAGCTATAGCTTTTTCCCCTGATAGGCTTAGTGACGTGTTTTGTTTGGGATACGTTGGGCATGGTTAAATGTTTGTTATTTTTTGTGTGGTGTCAGTGGACTGAGCAGTTGTCTCGGGGGCACATCCGTGGCTTGGGAAATCTACCAGCGTGCTGGGGGTTTAATTCCTTGCCAGCGGGCTACAGTGCGTAATTACCCACCGCGAATCTGCACGAAGACTAGGGTTGAGTTATTGTAGGTTGGGGAAGCTCCATATCCCAGCTCTCTTCTGTGGTGCTCGGTGTGATTGTCATTTCTCTTGTGTCTGGTGTGCTCAGCAGAGGGGTTGAGCAAGATTATTATGATCTATATATATATATTTTTTTTCTTGATTATGGCGTCTAATGTAGATGAGTTCATTCGCTTTCCATCAGAAGAACTGTTAGAATTATGTACTAAAGAACAGCTGTTGAAGGTTGCTGAACACTACAAGGTTGAAATTAGTGATAAACGCCTAAAAAATTCTATTAGGTTAATATTGAAGGCCAATTTGATGGAGAGTGGTATTCTGGATGTTACCACTGGGGCAGCCTCTGCTGAGGACACGTTGTCTCCCGATATGTTACAATGACCGCTCCATCGGTTAGTCATGGTGGTCTTCTTTTTGAACAGCAGAAAGAACTGCTTCTGTTACAGCTAGAGCATGAACAAGCTAAAATGGAGCATGATCGTGTAAAATATGAAAGGGAAATGGAATTTAAACAGGATATAGAGCGTGCTAAAATCAAGCTGCAACAAGAGCGACTAGAGTTGGTTAGGGAAGGAAAGCTCTCAGGGGAGAGTTTGCTCTGGGAAGGTGACTCAGAGTTACCTAGGGTCGTTCCTCTTTGGTCGTAATCCAGAGACATTTGATGTTGTAGGGAATTTACGGTTGTTGCCCCAGTTTAATGAAAAGGACCCGGAGACATTCTTTTCGTTGTTTGAGCGTGTTGCTGACGCTAGGAGTTGGCCTGATTCTGATCGCACTTTGATGTTGCAGTGTGTGCTGACTGGTAAAGCGCAAGAAGCATATTCAGCTCTTAGCGTAGCAGACAGTGTTAGTTATGAGAAGGTTAAAACGGCTGTGTTACAGAGTTACGAATTGGTCCCTGAGGCTTACCGCCAACGATTTAGAACTTTAAAAGGGATGATCAGCAGACTCATGTTGAGTTTGCGCGAATATTATCTTCACAGTTCAATCGCTGGTGTTCTGCCTCTGCAGTTATGACTTTCCAAGGGCTGTGTGATCTGATTATGTTAGAACAATTTAAGGACACAATCCCTGATCGTATAGCGACGTACATTAACGAACGAAAAATAAAGACTGTTGCTGAAGCTGCGGTTTTGGCAGATGAATATGTGTTGACTCACAAAAATGTTTTTGCAGAACCCCGTATTCGGAGTGAGTGGGGCGTTCGCAGAGATTTTGGGCCTCGCTCGCCGAGATACTTCGGTTCCCGGGCAGAGTTTCATTCAAATAGGGTTGAGCCTGATACCCGTGGTAAAACTGACGTTGGTCAAGAGTGTCACTACTGTCAAGAATTAGGTCATTGGAAAAATGAATGTCCGATTCTTAGGTCTAGGGGTAAATTCAGTACAGGTGCTTATGGTAAATCGAGGCCTGTAGCGTTAGCCGCGCCTGTTCCACATCAGTTCACTCATGACGCATTGTCTCATGCCCGGAGCCAGGTGAAGGGTTATATTGATCCCGACTATTTACCTTTCGTTACGGAGGGTTTGTGTCTATGGTAGGAAGTAAGAACCTAGTGCCAGTAAGATCCTAAGAGACACAGGTGCCTCTGAATCATTTGTGTTGGAATCTGTGTTACCCTTCTCTGCGGAGACTGATTCGGGGAATAGTGTTCTAATTAGGGGAATAGGTTTGAACACTCTGTCAGTTCCATTGCATAAACTGATGTTGGATTGTGGACTGGTGAAAGGTGAGGTTGTTGTGGGGGGTGCGTCCTTCATTGCCTATTGAGGGTATTGGCGTGATCCTTGGAAATAACTTGGCTGGGGAGCGTGTGTGGCCTATCATGTCTCCATCTTTAGTGGTTTCCACTAAGCCGTCAATTGTAGGGATTCCTGATGAGAGTGCGCAGAATTTCCCAGAGGTGTTTTCTGCGTGTGCAGTGACGCGTTCATGATACAGGACGACCTGGTCACGGAGCTGGCTAACGAGAATACCATAAAGAAGTCTGTTACTGTTTTCCCTGTTATCCCGTTATCTGTATCCCGCTCCGATTTAATCGAGCGCAACGGACTGACCCTACATTAGAAGAGTTGCGGGACCAAATTGTGTCTGTGGAACAGTTGGGAGATGTCGCACAGGGCTATTTTCTCCAAGAGGAGGTCCTGATGAGAAAGTGGATGTCTCATGGTAGTTGTTTTCTGGGGAGGCGATTAGTCAGGTTGTGGTACCAGTTAAGCTTCGTGAGTTGGTGCTGACAACTTCTCACAACGACGTTGCTGGGCATATGGGTGTGAGAAAAACCTACAATCGCATATTACGACATTTTTTTTGGCCAAGATTAAAGAGGGATGTTTCTGATTTCATCAAAACTTGTCACACCTGTCAATTAACTGGTAAACCTAATCAAGCTATTAAGCCGGTACCACTGTTCCCTATTCCTGTACTCAGTAAACCTTTTGAGTATCTGATTATTGACTGTGTTGGTCCTCTGCCTCGTTCCAGAAAGGGTAGTAATTATTTGTTGACGGTGATGTGTCAGACCACTAGGTTTCCTGCTGCCTATCCTCTCCGGTCTATCACGACTAAGTCTGTGTTAAAAGCTTTGACTCAGTTTTTTCTCACTGTTTGGAATCCCTAAGGTCATTCAAAGTGATCAAGGATCTAATTTCACCTCTAATCTCTTTGGACAGGTTCTCCAACAACTCCATATTAAACACAACTTGTCTAGCGCTTATCATGCCCAAAGTCAAGGAGCACTGGAACGTTTCCATCAAACGCTTAAGTCTTTGTTGAGATCTTATTGTACTGAGATGGATAAGGATTGGGAGGAGGGTTGCCTTGGTTACTGTTAGCTGCTAGGGAGGTTTCACAGGAGAGCACAGGTTTTAGCCCAAATGACCTAGTGTTTGGACATAAGGTGCGTGGGCTTTTATCTGTTCTCCAGGATGACTGGAAGTCTCCCGAGCCTCCTCAGTCCCTGTTATCATATGTGTGTGATTTTCGGCGACGCTTGTATGCCGCTGGTGAAATGGCTAAGAGAAGCTATCATCTTCACAGGACAGGATGAAGAGCATATATGATCGGCGAGCTGAGCCTCGTCACTTTAGTCCAGGTGATCAGGTTCTGGCTCTGCTGCCAATTGTTGGTTCTCCTTTTCAAGCCAAGTTTCAAGGTCCATATACAGTGGTGCGCCAGTACACTGAGCAAAATTATCTAGTTGCCACTCCAGAACGTAAATTTGTTAAAACCCTATTATGCACGTTCCTCTGAGACTGAACAGGGGGAGTCTACAGAGGACGGTAAGGCTGTTCTTTTGGCTGATACTGTTTATTCCCTGGATTCTGGTCATGCTAGGTCTGTGCAGGAGCAGGAAGATGTTTCTGGTCCCGACGATTGCATACTGCAGGGTAGATTGAAGAATTCAGAGACACTGGAGATTTTAGATAGCCTTCTTACTCATCTACCTGTTGATGGGCAAAAAGAGATGGTGGGTCTGATTCTGAGATTTCCAGGGTTGTTTTCTGATACACCAACACGTACAAACTTAATAGAACATGATATTGACATTGGAGATGCTGACCCCCATTCGTCAACGGTTCTATAGAGTTTCTTCAGAGAAACTGCGTTGTCTGGATGCTGAGGTCAGGTACATGCTGGAGAGTAAAATAGCAGAGCCTTCTTTCTCCAGTTGGGCTTCTCCTGTATCTTGGTCAGTAAATCGGATGGAACAAACAGATTTTGTACGGACTACCGTAAGGTAAGCGATGTCACTAAGCCGGATTCATTTCCTCTTCCTCGGATGGAGGACTGCGTTGATCAAGTCGGGCGCAGCTAAGTTTGTGAGCAAATTTGACCTGTTAAAGGGCTATTGGCAGGTGCCACTGACGAGTAGGGCACGTGAAATCTCTGCCTTTATTACACCTTTTGGTCTGTACTGTATTCGGTTATGAGTTTCGGGCTGCGTAATGCGCCTGCAACTTTTCAGCGACTTATGAACAGGGTTGTCTCTGGTCTGGCCGGGTGCGCTGTTTATCTGGACGATGTAGTGATATATGCAGATACTTGGGAGGAACATCTGTCCCGTATTCAAGCCTTGTTCGAACGTCTGGCTGCGGGTCGTCTCACGATAAATTTGGCTAAATGTGAGTTTGCTCAGGCGACTGTTGCATACCTTGGAAAGGTGGTTGGGCAGGGTGAAGTGCGTCCTGTTCGGGCTAAAGTGGTAGCTATTGATGCTTTTCCACTACCAACTACTAAAAAGGAACTGATGCGTTTCTTGGGAATGATTGGGTATTATCGTGGTTTTTGTAGGAACTTCTCTACTGTGGTCGCTCCCTTGACAGATTTGCTGAAAGCTAAGGCTGTGTACGTATGGTCTTCTCATTGTCAACAGGCTTTCGAAGATGCAAAGACGTTGCTTACTTCAACTCCGGTACTGGCTGCTCCTCGTGTGGATTTGTCATTTACCTTGCAGGTGGATGCTAGTCATGTGGGGGCGGGTGCAGTGTTGCTGCAAGCAGATGTGGCTGGGGTTGGAGGCCTGTTAGTTTCTTTTCCAAAAAGTTTAACCATTATCAGTTGAACTATTCGGTCATTGAAAAAGAAGCATTAGCACTTATATGGGCGCTACAACACTTTGAAGTGTATGTTGGGTCGGGTGTAGTACCTATTGTGGTCTACACCGACCATAACCCTCTCACATTTTTGAGGTCCATGAGGTGTCCTAATCAGAGGATAATGAGATGGTGTTTATTTTACAATCTTTCCATCTAGATGTGCGGCACATCCGGGGGACTGATAACGTGATTGCTGATGCGCTCTCGTGCGCCCTGTTCATGAATATTGATGTGACCGACCAGTGTTTGATTTTGTCATGTTCTATCTTTCCTGTTTGTCCCCTCCTAGTCTTGTGTTTTTCTTTTCCTCTTAAAGGTTGCTTCCTGTGTAAAGGTTGCTGAGGTCTGGAGAGGAGGATGATGGGTGGGGCAAGTGGAGGGGTGAACATGTACAAATTGTCGGTTTGGGACGCAGGGGCTGGTACGTTGGTCGGGGTCCTTGTTGGTCCCGGTCTTATGGGGGGGTGTGACGACCCTCCCACTCTGTCTGCCGTATTCTCTCTTTGCTCTTGTTTCCTTATTAGGATGCCGGTGGGCGGAGTTGGGAGGGTGCGTCAGCTACATGGGAAACACCTTGGCCGGGTGTGTCCCAGCATAAATGGAACTCTTCCACAGTCATTGAGGAGACTCTCTCCAGGCAGATACTTTGATTTTGGTTGTGATATTTTTGTGGCCTTTTTTGGGTTGTTTGCTTTGGCACTTATCAACACTTTTCTATATTACATTTATGCAAGCAAACACTCACTTACACTACTGATTACTGATTACACACCCCATTGTTATTTCAGTTAGTTACTTTAATTAATAAATATATACTTTGAGTACTCCTTGTCTCCACGTGTCTCCCTTTTGTTACGAACTTGAGCCGGTTCGTGACACTACATGTTACTGTCTGATGTATCACTACATGTTACTGTCTGATGTATCGCTACATGTTACTGTCTGATGATGTATCACTACATGTTACTGTCTGATGATGTATCACTACATGTTACTGTCTGATGAGGTATCACTACATGTTACTGTCTGATGTATCGCTACATGTTACTGTCTTGATGTATCGCTACATGTTACTGTCTGATGATGTATCACTACATGTTACTGTCTGATGATGTATCGCTACATGTTACTGTCTGATGTATCGCTACATGTTACTGTCTGATGATGTATCACTACATGTTACTGTCTGATGATGTATCGCTACATGTTACTGTCTGATGTATCGCTACATGTTACTGTCTGATGATGTATCACTACATGTTACTGTCTGATGAGGTATCACTACATGTTACTGTCTGATGTATCGCTACATGTTACTGTCTGATGTATCGCTACATGTTACTGTCTGATGATGTATCACTACATGTTACTGTCTGATGTATCACTACATGTTACTGTCTGATGATGTATCACTACATGTTACTGTCTGATGAGGTATCACTACATGTTACTGTCTGATGATGTATCACTACATGTTACTGTCTGATGATGTATCACTACATGTTACTGTCTGATGATGTATCACTACATGTTACTGTCTGATGATGTATCGCTACATGTTACTGTCTGATGTATCGCTACATGTTACTGTCTGATGATGTATCACTACATGTTACTGTCTGATGATGTATCACTACATGTTACTGTCTGATGTATCGCTACATGTTACTGTCTGATGTATCGCTACATGTTACTGTCTGATGATGTATCACTACATGTTACTGTCTGATGTATCACTACATGTTACTGTCTGATGATGTATCACTACATGTTACTGTCTGATGAGGTATCACTACATGTTACTGTCTGATGATGTATCACTACATGTTACTGTCTGATGATGTATCACTACATGTTACTGTCTGATGATGTATCGCTACATGTTACTGTCTGATGTATCGCTACATGTTACTGTCTGAGGTATCGCTACATGTTACTGTCTGATGTATCACTACATGTTACTGTCTGATGATGTATCGCTACATGTTACTGTCTGTGATGTATCGCTACATGTTACTGTCTGATGATGTATCACTACATGTTACTGTCTGAAGATGTATCGCTTACATGTTACTGTCTGATGTATCGCTACATGTTACTGTCTGATGATGTATCACTACATGTTACTGTCTGATGAGGTATCACTACATGTTACTGTCTGATGTATCGCCTACATGTTACTGTCTGATGTATCGCTACATGTTACTGTCTGATGATGTATCACTACATGTTACTGTCTGATGATGTATCACTACATGTTACTGTCTGATGTATCACTACATGTTACTGTCTGATGATGTATCACTACATGTTACTGTCTGATGAGGTATCACTACATGTTACTGTCTGATGATGTATCACTACATGTTACTGTCTGATGATGTATCACTACATGTTACTGTCTGATGATGTATCGCTACATGTTACTGTCTGATGTATCGCTACATGTTACTGTCTGAGTGTATCGCTACATGTTACTGTCTGATGTATCACTACATGTTACTGTCTGATGATGTATCGCTACATGTTACTGTCTGATGATGTATCGCTACATGTTACTGTCTGATGATGTATCGCTACATGTTACTGTCTGATGTATCACTACATGTTACTGTCTGATGATGTATCACTACATGTTACTGTCTGATGATGTATCACTACTTGTTACTGTCTGAGGTATCACTACATGTTACTGTCTGATGTATCACTACATGTTACTGTCTGAGGTATCACTACATGTTACTGTCGTGATGTATCACTACATGTTACTGTCTGATGATGTATCACTACATGTTACTGTCTGATGATGTATCACTACATGTTACTGTCTGATGTATCACTACATGTTACTGTCTGATGATGTATCACTACATGTTACTGTCTGATGATGTATCACTACATGTTACTGTCTGAGGTATCACTACATGTTACTGTCTGATGTATCACTACATGTTACTGTCTGATGTATCACTACATGTTACTGTCTGATGATGTATCACTACATGTTACTGTCTGATGATGTATCACTACATGTTACTGTCTGATGTATCACTACATGTTACTGTCTGATGATGTATCACTACATGTTACTGTCTGATGTATCACTACATGTTACTGTCTGATGATGTATCACTACATGTTACTGTCTGATGATGTATCGCTAACTGCTACTGTCTGATGATGTATCGCTACATGTTACTGTCTGATGTATCGCTACATGTTACTGTCTGATGATGTATCACTACATGTTCCTGTCTGATGATGTATCACTACATGTTACTGTCTGATTTATCACTACATGTTACTGTCTGATGATGTATCACTACATGTTACTGTCTGATGTATCACTACATGTTACTGTCTGATGATGTATCACTACATGTTACTGTCTGAGGTATCACTACATGTTACTGTCTGATGTATCACTACATGTTACTGTCTGATGTATCACTACATGTTACTGTCTGAGGTATCACTACATGTTACTGTCTGATGTATCACTACATGTTACTGTCTGATGATGTATCACTACATGTTACTGTCTGATGATGTATCGCTAACTGTTACTGTCTGATGATGTATCGCTACATGTTACTGTCTGATGTATCGCTACATGTTACTGTCTGATGATGTATCGCTACATGTTCCTGTCTGATGATGTATCACTACATGTTACTGTCTGATGTATCGCTACATGTTACTGTCTGATGTATCGCTACATGTTACTGTCTGATGATGTATCACTACATGTTACTGTCTGATGTATGCGCTACATGTTACTGTCTGATGATGTATCACTACATGTTACTGTCTAATGATGTATCACTACATGTTACTGTCTGAGGTATCACTACATGTTACTGTCTAATGATGTATCACTACATGTTACTGTCTGATGATGTATCACTACATGTTACTGTCTGAGGTATCACTACATGTTACTGTCTGATGTATCACTACATGTTACTGTCTAATGATGTATCACTACATGTTACTGTCTGATGATGTATCACTACATGTTACTGTCTGAGGTATCGCTACATGTTACTGTCTGATGATGTATCACTACATGTTACTGTCTGATGATGTATCACTACATGTTACTGTCTGATGTATCACTACATGTTACTGTCTGAGGTATCACTACATGTTACTGTCTGATGTATCACTACATGTTACTGTCTGATGATGTATCACTACATGTTACTGTCTGATGTATCACTACATGTTTTACTGTCTGATGATGTACATGTTACTGTCTAATGATGTATCACTACATGTTACTGTCTGATGTATCACTACATGTTTTACTGTCTGATGATGTACATGTTACTGTCTAATGATGTATCACTACATGTTACTGTCTGATGATGTATCACTACATGTTACTGTCTAATGATGTATCACTACATGTTACTGTCTGATGTATCGCTACATGTTACTGTCTGATGTATCGCTACATGTTACTGTCTGATGATGTATCACTACATGTTACTGTCTGATGTATCACTACATGTTACTGTCTGATGATGTATCACTACATGTTACTGTCTGAGGTATCACTACATGTTACTGTCTGATGTATCACTACATGTTACTGTCTGAGGTATCACTACATGTTACTGTCTGATGTATCACTACATGTTACTGTCTGATGATGTATCACTACATGTTACTGTCTGATGATGTATCACTACATGTTACTGTCTGATGTATCACTACATGTTACTGTCTGATGATGTATCACTACATGTTACTGTCTGATGTATCACTACATGTTACTGTCTGATGATGTATCACTACATGTTACTGTCTGATGATGTATCGCTAACTGCTACTGTCTGATGATGTATCGCTACATGTTACTGTCTGATGTATCGCTACATGTTACTGTCTGATGATGTATCACTACATGTTACTGTCTGATGATGTATCACTACATGTTACTGTCTGATGTATCACTACATGTTACTGTCTGATGATGTATCACTACATGTTACTGTCTGATGTATCACTACATGTTACTGTCTGATGATGTATCACTACATGTTACTGTCTGAGGTATCACTACATGTTACTGTCTGATGTATCACTACATGTTACTGTCTGATGTATCACTACATGTTACTGTCTGAGTGTATCACTACATGTTACTGTCTGATGTATCACTACATGTTACTGTCTGATGATGTATCACTACATGTTACTGTCTGATGATGTATCGCTAACTGTTACTGTCTGATGATGTATCGCTACATGTTACTGTCTGATGTATCGCTACATGTTACTGTCTGATGATGTATCGCTACATGTTCCTGTCTGATGATGTATCACTACATGTTACTGTCTGATGTATCGCTACATGTTACTGTCTGATGTATCGCTACATGTTACTGTCTGATGATGTATCACTACATGTTACTGTCTGATGTATCGCTACATGTTACTGTCTGATGATGTATCACTACATGTTACTGTCTAATGATGTATCACTACATGTTACTGTCTGAGTGTATCACTACATGTTACTGTCTAATGATGTATCACTACATGTTACTGTCTGATGATGTATCACTACATGTTACTGTCTGATGTATCACTACATGTTACTGTCTGATGTATCACTACATGTTACTGTCTAATGATGTATCACTACATGTTACTGTCTGATGATGTATCACTACATGTTACTGTCTGAGTGTATCGCTTACATGTTACTGTCTGATGATGTATCACTACATGTTACTGTCTGATGATGTATCACTACATGTTACTGTCTGATGTATCACTACATGTTACTGTCTGAGGTATCACTACATGTTACTGTCTGATGTATCACTACATGTTACTGTCTGATGATGTATCACTACATGTTACTGTCTGATGTATCACTACATGTTTTACTGTCTGATGATGTACAATGTTACTGTCTAATGATGTATCACTACATGTTACTGTCTGATGTATCACTACATGTTTTACTGTCTGATGATGTACATGTTACTGTCTAATGATGTATCACTACATGTTACTGTCTGATGATGTATCACTACATGTTACTGTCTAATGATGTATCACTACATGTTACTGTCTGATGTATCGCTACATGTTACTGTCTGATGATGTATCACTACATGTTACTGTCTGATGTATCACTACATGTTACTGTCTGATGATGTATCACTACATGTTACTGTCTGATGAGGTATCACTACATGTTACTGTCTGATGATGTATCACTACATGTTACTGTCTGATGATGTATCACTACATGTTACTGTCTGATGATGTATCGCTACATGTTACTGTCTGATGTATCGCTACATGTTACTGTCTGAGGTATCGCTACATGTTACTGTCTGATGTATCACTACATGTTACTGTCTGATGATGTATCGCTACATGTTACTGTCTGATGATGTATCGCTACATGTTACTGTCTGATGATGTATCACTACATGTTACTGTCTGAAGATGTATCGCTACATGTTACTGTCTGATGTATCGCTACATGTTACTGTCTGATGATGTATCACTACATGTTACTGTCTGATGAGGTATCACTACATGTTACTGTCTGATGTATCGCTACATGTTACTGTCTGATGTATCGCTACATGTTACTGTCTGATGATGTATCACTACATGTTACTGTCTGATGATGTATCACTACATGTTACTGTCTGATGTATCACTACATGTTACTGTCTGATGATGTATCACTACATGTTACTGTCTGATGAGGTATCACTACATGTTACTGTCTGATGATGTATCACTACATGTTACTGTCTGATGATGTATCACTACATGTTACTGTCTGATGATGTATCGCTACATGTTACTGTCTGATGTATCGCTACATGTTACTGTCTGAGGTATCGCTACATGTTACTGTCTGATGTATCACTACATGTTACTGTCTGATGATGTATCGCTACATGTTACTGTCTGATGATGTATCGCTACATGTTACTGTCTGATGATGTATCGCTACATGTTACTGTCTGATGTATCACTACATGTTACTGTCTGATGATGTATCACTACATGTTACTGTCTGATGATGTATCACTACATGTTACTGTCTGAGGTATCACTACATGTTACTGTCTGATGTATCACTACATGTTACTGTCTGAGGTATCACTACATGTTACTGTCTGATGTATCACTACATGTTACTGTCTGATGATGTATCACTACATGTTACTGTCTGATGTATCACTACATGTTACTGTCTGATGATGTATCACTACATGTTACTGTCTGATGTATCACTACATGTTACTGTCTGATGATGTATCACTACATGTTACTGTCTGATGATGTATCGCTAACTGCTACTGTCTGATGATGTATCGCTACATGTTACTGTCTGATGTATCGCTACATGTTACTGTCTGATGATGTATCACTACATGTTCCTGTCTGATGATGTATCACTACATGTTACTGTCTGATTTATCACTACATGTTACTGTCTGATGATGTATCACTACATGTTACTGTCTGATGTATCACTACATGTTACTGTCTGATGATGTATCACTACATGTTACTGTCTGAGGTATCACTACATGTTACTGTCTGATGTATCACTACATGTTACTGTCTGATGTATCACTACATGTTACTGTCTGAGGTATCACTACATGTTACTGTCTGATGTATCACTACATGTTACTGTCTGATGATGTATCACTACATGTTACTGTCTGATGATGTATCGCTAACTGTTACTGTCTGATGATGTATCGCTACATGTTACTGTCTGATGTATCGCTACATGTTACTGTCTGATGATGTATCGCTACATGTTCCTGTCTGATGATGTATCACTACATGTTACTGTCTGATGTATCGCTACATGTTACTGTCTGATGTATCGCTACATGTTACTGTCTGATGATGTATCACTACATGTTACTGTCTGATGTATCGCTACATGTTACTGTCTGATGATGTATCACTACATGTTACTGTCTAATGATGTATCACTACATGTTACTGTCTGATGTATCACTACATGTTACTGTCTAATGATGTATCACTACATGTTACTGTCTGATGATGTATCACTACATGTTACTGTCTGAGGTATCGCTACATGTTACTGTCTGATGATGTATCACTACATGTTACTGTCTGATGATGTATCACTACATGTTACTGTCTGATGTATCACTACATGTTACTGTCTGAGGTATCACTACATGTTACTGTCTGATGTATCACTACATGTTACTGTCTGATGATGTATCACTACATGTTACTGTCTGATGTATCACTACATGTTTTACTGTCTGATGATGTACATGTTACTGTCTAATGATGTATCACTACATGTTACTGTCTGATGTATCACTACATGTTTTACTGTCTGATGATGTACATGTTACTGTCTAATGATGTATCACTACATGTTACTGTCTGATGATGTATCACTACATGTTACTGTCTAATGATGTATCACTACATGTTACTGTCTGATGTATCGCTACATGTTACTGTCTGATGTATCGCTACATGTTACTGTCTGATGATGTATCACTACATGTTACTGTCTGATGTATCACTACATGTTACTGTCTGATGATGTATCACTACATGTTACTGTCTGATGATGTATCACTACATGTTACTATCTGATGATGTATCACTACATGTTACTGTCTGATGATGTATCATTACATGTTACTGTCTGATGATGTATCACTACATGTTACTGTCTGATGATGTATCACTACATGTTACTGTCTGATGTATCACTACATGTTACTGTCTGATGATGTACATGTTACTGTCTAATGATGTATCACTACATGTTACTGTCTGATGATGTATCACTACATGTTACTGTCTAATGATGTATCACTACATGTTACTGTCTGATGTATTGCTACATGTTACTGTCTGATGTATCACTACATGTTACTGTCTGATGTATCGCTACATGTTACTGTCTGATGATGTATCACTACATGTTACTGTCTGATGTATCACTACATGTTACTGTCTGATGATGTATCACTACATGTTACTGTCTGATGTATCACTACATGTTACTGTCTGATGATGTATCGCTACATGTTTTACTGTCTGATGTATCGCTACATGTTACTGTCTGATGATGTATCACTACATGTTACTGTCTGATGATGTATCGCTACATGTTTTACTGTCTGATGTATCGCTACATGTTACTGTCTGATGTATCACTACATGTTACTGTCTGATGTATCACTACATGTTACTGTCTGATGATGTATCACTACATGTTACTGTCTGATGATGTATCACTACATGTTACTGTCTGATGTATCACTACATGTTACTGTCTGATGTATCGCTACATGTTACTGTCTGATGATGTATCACTACATGTTACTGTCTGATGAGGTATCACTACATGTTACTGTCTGATGAGGTATCACCTCATGTTACTGTCTGATGATGTATCACTACATGTTACTGTCTGATGAGGTATCACTACATGTTACTGTCTGATGTATCGCTACATGTTACTGTCTGATGTATCGCTACATGTTACTGTCTGATGATGTATCACTACATGTTACTGTCTGATGATGTAACGCTACATGTTACTGTCTGATGTATCGCTACATGTTACTGTCTGATGATGTATCACTACATGTTACTGTCTGATGATGTATCGCTACATGTTACTGTCTGATGTATCGCTACATGTTACTGTCTGATGATGTATCACTACATGTTACTGTCTGATGAGGTATCACTACATGTTACTGTCTGATGTATCGCTACATGTTACTGTCTGATGTATCGCTACATGTTACTGTCTGATGATGTATCACTACATGTTACTGTCTGATGTATCACTACATGTTACTGTCTGATGATGTATCACTACATGTTACTGTCTGATGAGGTATCACTACATGTTACTGTCTGATGATGTATCACTACATGTTACTGTCTGATGATGTATCACTACATGTTACTGTCTGATGATGTATCACTACATGTTACTGTCTGATGATGTATCGCTTACATGTTACTGTCTGATGTATCGCTACATGTTACTGTCTGATGATGTATCACTACATGTTACTGTCTGATGAGGTATCACTACATGTTACTGTCTGATGTATCGCTACATGTTACTGTCTGATGTATCGCTACATGTTACTGTCTGATGATGTATCACTACATGTTACTGTCTGATGTATCACTACATGTTACTGTCTGATGATGTATCACTACATGTTACTGTCTGATGAGGTATCACTACATGTTACTGTCTGATGATGTATCACTACATGTTACTGTCTGATGATGTATCACTACATGTTACTGTCTGATGATGTATCGCTACATGTTACTGTCTGATGTATCGCTACATGTTACTGTCTGAGGTATCGCTACATGTTACTGTCTGATGTATCACTACATGTTACTGTCTGATGATGTATCGCTACATGTTACTGTCTGATGATGTATCGCTACATGTTACTGTCTGATGATGTATCACTACATGTTACTGTCTGAAGATGTATCGCTACATGTTACTGTCTGATGTATCGCTACATGTTACTGTCTGATGATGTATCACTACATGTTACTGTCTGATGAGGTATCACTACATGTTACTGTCTGATGTATCGCTACATGTTACTGTCTGATGATGTATCACTACATGTTACTGTCTGATGATGTATCACTACATGTTACTGTCTGATGTATCACTACATGTTACTGTCTGATGATGTATCACTACATGTTACTGTCTGATGAGGTATCACTACATGTTACTGTCTGATGATGTATCACTACATGTTACTGTCTGATGATGTATCACTACATGTTACTGTCTGATGATGTATCGCTACATGTTACTGTCTGATGTATCGCTACATGTTACTGTCTGAGGTATCGCTACATGTTACTGTCTGATGTATCACTACATGTTACTGTCTGATGATGTATCGCTACATGTTACTGTCTGATGATGTATCGCTACATGTTACTGTCTGATGATGTATCGCTACATGTTACTGTCTGATGTATCACTACATGTTACTGTCTGATGATGTATCACTACATGTTACTGTCTGATGATGTATCACTACATGTTACTGTCTGAGGTATCACTACATGTTACTGTCTGATGTATCACTACATGTTACTGTCTGAGGTATCACTACATGTTACTGTCTGATGTATCACTACATGTTACTGTCTGATGATGTATCACTACATGTTACTGTCTGATGATGTATCACTACATGTTACTGTCTGATGTATCACTACATGTTACTGTCTGATGATGTATCACTACATGTTACTGTCTGATGTATCACTACATGTTACTGTCTGATGATGTATCACTACATGTTACTGTCTGATGATGTATCGCTAACTGCTACTGTCTGATGATGTATCGCTACATGTTACTGTCTGATGTATCGCTACATGTTACTGTCTGATGATGTATCACTACATGTTCCTGTCTGATGATGTATCACTACATGTTACTGTCTGATTTATCACTACATGTTACTGTCTGATGATGTATCACTACATGTTACTGTCTGATGTATCACTACATGTTACTGTCTGATGATGTATCACTACATGTTACTGTCTGAGGTATCACTACATGTTACTGTCTGATGTATCACTACATGTTACTGTCTGATGTATCACTACATGTTACTGTCTGAGGTATCACTACATGTTACTGTCTGATGTATCACTACATGTTACTGTCTGATGATGTATCACTACATGTTACTGTCTGATGATGTATCGCTAACTGTTACTGTCTGATGATGTATCGCTACATGTTACTGTCTGATGTATCGCTACATGTTACTGTCTGATGATGTATCGCTACATGTTCCTGTCTGATGATGTATCACTACATGTTACTGTCTGATGTATCGCTACATGTTACTGTCTGATGTATCGCTACATGTTACTGTCTGATGATGTATCACTACATGTTACTGTCTGATGTATCGCTACATGTTACTGTCTGATGATGTATCACTACATGTTACTGTCTAATGATGTATCACTACATGTTACTGTCTGATGTATCACTACATGTTACTGTCTAATGATGTATCACTACATGTTACTGTCTGATGATGTATCACTACATGTTACTGTCTGATGTATCACTACATGTTACTGTCTGATGATGTATCACTACATGTTACTGTCTGATGTATCACTACATGTTACTGTCTGATGATGTATCACTACATGTTACTGTCTGATGATGTATCGCTAACTGCTACTGTCTGATGATGTATCGCTACATGTTACTGTCTGATGTATCGCTACATGTTACTGTCTGATGATGTATCACTACATGTTCCTGTCTGATGATGTATCACTACATGTTACTGTCTGATTTATCACTACATGTTACTGTCTGATGATGTATCACTACATGTTACTGTCTGATGTATCACTACATGTTACTGTCTGATGATGTATCACTACATGTTACTGTCTGAAGTATCACTACATGTTACTGTCTGATGTATCACTACATGTTACTGTCTGATGTATCACTACATGTTACTGTCTGAGGTATCACTACATGTTACTGTCTGATGTATCACTACATGTTACTGTCTGATGATGTATCACTACATGTTACTGTCTGATGATGTATCGCTAACTGTTACTGTCTGATGATGTATCGCTACATGTTACTGTCTGATGTATCGCTACATGTTACTGTCTGATGATGTATCGCTACATGTTCCTGTCTGATGATGTATCACTACATGTTACTGTCTGATGTATCGCTACATGTTACTGTCTGATGTATCGCTACATGTTACTGTCTGATGATGTATCACTACATGTTACTGTCTGATGTATCGCTACATGTTACTGTCTGATGATGTATCACTACATGTTACTGTCTAATGATGTATCACTACATGTTACTGTCTGATGTATCACTACATGTTACTGTCTAATGATGTATCACTACATGTTACTGTCTGATGATGTATCACTACATGTTACTGTCTGAGGTATCGCTTACATGTTACTGTCTGATGATGTATCACTACATGTTACTGTCTGATGATGTATCACTACATGTTACTGTCTGATGTATCACTACATGTTACTGTCTGAGGTATCACTACATGTTACTGTCTGATGTATCACTACATGTTACTGTCTGATGATGTATCACTACATGTTACTGTCTGATGTATCACTACATGTTTTACTGTCTGATGATGTACATGTTACTGTCTAATGATGTATCACTACATGTTACTGTCTGATGTATCACTACATGTTTTACTGTCTGATGATGTACATGTTACTGTCTAATGATGTATCACTACATGTTACTGTCTGATGATGTATCACTACATGTTACTGTCTAATGATGTATCACTACATGTTACTGTCTGATGTATCGCTACATGTTACTGTCTGATGTATCGCTACATGTTACTGTCTGATGATGTATCACTACATGTTACTGTCTGATGTATCACTACATGTTACTGTCTGATGATGTATCACTACATGTTACTGTCTGATGATGTATCACTACATGTTACTATCTGATGATGTATCACTACATGTTACTGTCTGATGATGTATCACTACATGTTACTGTCTGATGATGTATCACTACATGTTACTGTCTGATGATGTATCACTACATGTTACTGTCTGATGTATCACTACATGTTACTGTCTGATGATGTACATGTTACTGTCTAATGATGTATCACTACATGTTACTGTCTGATGATGTATCACTACATGTTACTGTCTAATGATGTATCACTACATGTTACTGTCTGATGTATTGCTACATGTTACTGTCTGATGTATCACTACATGTTACTGTCTGATGTATCGCTACATGTTACTGTCTGATGATGTATCACTACATGTTACTGTCTGATGTATCACTACATGTTACTGTCTGATGATGTATCACTACATGTTACTGTCTGATGATGTATCACTACATGTTACTGTCTGATGATGTATCGCTACATGTTTTACTGTCTGATGTATCGCTACATGTTACTGTCTGATGATGTATCACTACATGTTACTGTCTGATGATGTATCGCTACATGTTTTACTGTCTGATGTATCGCTACATGTTACTGTCTGATGTATCACTACATGTTACTGTCATGATGTATCACTACATGTTACTGTCTGATGATGTATCACTACATGTTACTGTCTGATGATGTATCACTACATGTTACTGTCTGATGTATCACTACATGTTACTGTCTGATGTATCGCCACATGTTACTGTCTGATGATGTATCACTACATGTTACTGTCTGATGAGGTATCACTACATGTTACTGTCTGATGAGGTATCACCTCATGTTACTGTCTGATGATGTATCACTACATGTTACTGTCTGATGAGGTATCACTACATTTTACTGTCTGATGTATCGCTACATGTTACTGTCTGATGTATCGCTACATGTTACTGTCTGATGATGTATCACTACATGTTACTGTCTGATGATGTATCGCTACATGTTACTGTCTGATGTATCGCTACATGTTACTGTCTGATGATGTATCACTACATGTTACTGTCTGATGAGGTATCACTACATGTTACTGTCTGATGTATCGCTACATGTTACTGTCTGATGTATCGCTACATGTTACTGTCTGATGATGTATCACTACATGTTACTGTCTGATGTATCACTACATGTTACTGTCTGATGATGTATCACTACATGTTACTGTCTGATGAGGTATCACTACATGTTACTGTCTGATGATGTATCACTACATGTTACTGTCTGATGATGTATCACTACATGTTACTGTCTGATGATGTATCACTACATGTTACTGTCTGATGATGTATCGCTACATGTTACTGTCTGATGTATCGCTACATGTTACTGTCTGATGATGTATCACTACATGTTACTGTCTGATGAGGTATCACTACATGTTACTGTCTGATGTATCGCTACATGTTACTGTCTGATGTATCGCTACATGTTACTGTCTGATGATGTATCACTACATGTTACTGTCTGATGTATCACTACATGTTACTGTCTGATGATGTATCACTACATGTTACTGTCTGATGAGGTATCACTACATGTTACTGTCTGATGATGTATCACTACATGTTACTGTCTGATGATGTATCACTACATGTTACTGTCTGATGATGTATCACTACATGTTACTGTCTGATGTATCGCTACATGTTACTGTCTGAGTGTATCGCTACATGTTACTGTCTGATGTATCACTACATGTTACTGTCTGATGATGTATCGCTACATGTTACTGTCTGATGATGTATCGCTACATGTTACTGTCTGATGATGTATCACTACATGTTACTGTCTGAAGATGTATCGCTACATGTTACTGTCTGATGTATCGCTACATGTTACTGTCTGATGATGTATCACTACATGTTACTGTCTGATGAGGTATCACTACATGTTACTGTCTGATGTATCGCTACATGTTACTGTCTGATGTATCGCTACATGTTACTGTCTGATGATGTATCACTACATGTTACTGTCTGATGATGTATCACTACATGTTACTGTCTGATGATGTATCACTACATGTTACTGTCTGATGATGTATCACTACATGTTACTGTCTGATGAGGTATCACTACATGTTACTGTCTGATGATGTATCACTACATGTTACTGTCTGATGATGTATCACTACATGTTACTGTCTGATGATGTATCGCTACATGTTACTGTCGTGATGTATCGCTACATGTTACTGTCTGAGGTATCGCTTACATGTTACTGTCTGATGTATCACTACATGTTACTGTCTGATGATGTATCGCTACATGTTACTGTCTGATGATGTATCGCTACATGTTACTGTCTGATGATGTATCGCTACATGTTACTGTCTGATGTATCACTACATGTTACTGTCTGATGATGTATCACTACAT
Source organism: Coregonus clupeaformis (assembly GCF_020615455.1). Lineage (NCBI taxonomy): Eukaryota > Metazoa > Chordata > Actinopteri > Salmoniformes > Salmonidae > Coregonus > Coregonus clupeaformis. The sequence goes on along the minus strand of NC_059203.1, from coordinate 15,980,559 downwards.
GTTACTGTCTGATGATGTATCACTACATGTTACTGTCTGATGATGTATCACTACATGTTACTGTCTGATGTATCACTACATGTTACTGTCTGATGATGTATCACTACATGTTACTGTCTGATGATGTATCGCTAACTGCTACTGTCTGATGATGTATCGCTACATGTTACTGTCTGATGTATCGCTACATGTTACTGTCTGATGATGTATCACTACATGTTCCTGTCTGATGATGTATCACTACATGTTACTGTCTGATTTATCACTACATGTTACTGTCTGATGATGTATCACTACATGTTACTGTCTGATGTATCACTACATGTTACTGTCTGATGATGTATCACTACATGTTACTGTCTGAGGTATCACTACATGTTACTGTCTATGATGTATCACTACATGTTACTGTCTGATGTATCACTACATGTTACTGTCTGAGTGTATCACTACATGTTACTGTCTGATGTATCACTACATGTTACTGTCTGATGATGTATCACTACATGTTACTGTCTGATGATGTATCGCTAACTGTTACTGTCTGATGATGTATCGCTACATGTTACTGTCTGATGTATCGCTACATGTTACTGTCTGATGATGTATCGCTACATGTTACTGTCTGATGATGTATCACTACATGTTACTGTCATGATGTATCGCTACATGTTACTGTCTGATGTATCGCTACATGTTACTGTCTGATGATGTATCACTACATGTTACTGTCTGATGTATCGCTACATGTTACTGTCTGATGATGTATCACTACATGTTACTGTCTAATGATGTATCACTACATGTTACTGTCTGATGTATCACTACATGTTACTGTCTAATGATGTATCACTACATGTTACTGTCTGATGATGTATCACTACATGTTACTGTCTGAGGTATCGCTACATGTTACTGTCTGATGATGTATCACTACATGTTACTGTCTGATGTATCACTACATGTTACTGTCTGAGGTATCACTACATGTTACTGTCTGATGTATCACTACATGTTACTGTCTGATGATGTATCACTACATGTTACTGTCTGATGTATCACTACATGTTTTACTGTCTGATGATGTACATGTTACTGTCTAATGATGTATCACTACATGTTACTGTCTGATGTATCACTACATGTTTTACTGTCTGATGATGTACATGTTACTGTCTAATGATGTATCACTACATGTTACTGTCTGATGATGTATCACTACATGTTACTGTCTGATGATGTATCACTACATGTTACTGTCTGATGTATCGCTACATGTTACTGTCTGATGTATCACTACATGTTACTGTCTGATGTATCGCTACATGTTACTGTCTGATGATGTATCACTACATGTTACTGTCTGATGTATCACTACATGTTACTGTCTGATGATGTATCACTACATGTTACTGTCTGATGATGTATCACTACATGTTACTATCTGATGATGTATCACTACATGTTACTGTCTGATGATGTATCACTACATGTTACTGTCTGATGATGTATAACTACATGTTACTGTCTGATGATGTATCACTACATGTTACTGTCTGATGTATCACTACATGTTACTGTCTGATGATGTCACTACATGTTACTGTCTAATGATGTATCACTACATGTTACTGTCTGATGATGTATCACTACATGTTACTGTCTAATGATGTATCACTACATGTTACTGTCGTGATGTATCGCTACATGTTACTGTCTGATGTATCACTACATGTTACTGTCTGATGTATCGCTACATGTTACTGTCTGATGATGTATCACGACATGTTACTGTCTGATGTATCACTACATGTTACTGTCTGATGATGTATCACTACATGTTACTGTCTGATGTATCACTACATGTTACTGTCTGATGATGTATCGCTACATGTTTTACTGTCTGATGTATCGCCACATGTTACTGTCTGATGATGTATCACTACATGTTACTGTCTGATGATGTATCGCACATGTTTTACTGTCTGATGTATCGCTACATGTTACTGTCTGATGTATCACTACATGTTACTGTCTGATGTATCACTACATGTTACTGTCTGATGATGTATCACTACATGTTACTGTCTGATGATGTATCACTACATGTTACTGTCTGATGTATCACTACATGTTACTGTCTGATGTATCGCTACATGTTACTGTCTGATGATGTATCACTACATGTTACTGTCTGATGAGGTATCACTACATGTTACTGTCTGATGAGGTATCACCTCATGTTACTGTCTGATGATGTATCACTACATGTTACTGTCTGATGAGGTATCACTACATGTTACTGTCTGATGTATCGCTACATGTTACTGTCTGATGTATCGCTACATGTTACTGTCTGATGAGGTATCACTACATGTTACTGTCTGATGAGGTATCACCTCATGTTACTGTCTGATGATGTATCACTACATGTTACTGTCTGATGAGGTATCACTACATGTTACTGTCTGATGTATCGCTACATGTTACTGTCTGATGTATCGCTACATGTTACTGTCTGATGATGTATCACTACATGTTACTGTCTGATGATGTATCACTACATGTTACTGTCTGATGATGTATCGCTACATGTTACTGTCTGATGTATCGCTACATGTTACTGTCTGATGATGTATCACTACATGTTACTGTCTGATGAGGTATCACTACATGTTACTGTCTGATGTATCGCTACATGTTACTGTCTGATGTATCGCTACATGTTACTGTCTGATGATGTATCACTACATGTTACTGTCTGATGTATCACTACATGTTACTGTCTGATGATGTATCACTACATGTTACTGTCTGATGAGGTATCACTACATGTTACTGTCTGATGATGTATCACTACATGTTACTGTCTGATGATGTATCACTACATGTTACTGTCTGATGATGTATCACTACATGTTACTGTCTGATGATGTATCGCTACATGTTACTGTCTGATGTATCGCTACATGTTACTGTCTGATGATGTATCACTACATGTTACTGTCTAATGATGTATCACTACATGTTACTGTCTGATGTATCGCTACATGTTACTGTCTGATGTATCGCTACATGTTACTGTCTGATGATGTATCACTACATGTTACTGTCTGATGTATCACTACATGTTACTGTCTGATGATGTATCACTACATGTTACTGTCTGATGAGGTATCACTACATGTTACTGTCTGATGATGTATCACTACATGTTACTGTCTGATGATGTATCACTACATGTTACTGTCTGATGATGTATCGCTACATGTTACTGTCTGATGTATCGCTACATGTTACTGTCTGAGGTATCGCTACATGTTACTGTCTGATGTATCACTACATGTTACTGTCTGATGATGTATCGCTACATGTTACTGTCTGATGATGTATCGCTACATGTTACTGTCTGATGATGTATCACTACATGTTACTGTCTGAAGATGTATCGCTACATGTTACTGTCTGATGTATCGCTACATGTTACTGTCTGATGATGTATCACTACATGTTACTGTCTGATGAGGTATCACTACATGTTACTGTCTGATGTATCGCTACATGTTACTGTCTGATGTATCGCTACATGTTACTGTCTGATGATGTATCACTACATGTTACTGTCTGATGATGTATCACTACATGTTACTGTCTGATGTATCACTACATGTTACTGTCTGATGATGTATCACTACATGTTACTGTCTGATGAGGTATCACTACATGTTACTGTCTGATGATGTATCACTACATGTTACTGTCTGATGATGTATCACTACATGTTACTGTCTGATGATGTATCGCTACATGTTACTGTCTGATGTATCGCTACATGTTACTGTCTGAGTATCGCTACATGTTACTGTCTGATGTATCACTACATGTTACTGTCTGATGATGTATCGCTACATGTTACTGTCTGATGATGTATCGCTACATGTTACTGTCTGATGATGTATCGCTACATGTTACTGTCTGATGTATCACTACATGTTACTGTCTGATGATGTATCACTACATGTTACTGTCTGATGATGTATCACTACATGTTACTGTCTGAGGTATCACTACATGTTACTGTCTGATGTATCACTACATGTTACTGTCTGAGGTATCACTACATGTTACTGTCTGATGTATCACTACATGTTACTGTCTGATGATGTATCACTACATGTTACTGTCTAATGATGTATCACTACATGTTACTGTCTGATGTATCACTACATGTTACTGTCTGATGATGTATCAGTACATGTTACTGTCTGATGTATCACTACATGTTACTGTCTGATGATGTATCACTACATGTTACGGTCTGATGATGTATCGCTAACTGCTACTGTCTGATGATGTATCGCTACATGTTACTGTCTGATGTATCGCTACATGTTACTGTCTGATGATGTATCACTACATGTTCCTGTCTGATGATGTATCACTACATGTTACTGTCTGATTTATCACTACATGTTACTGTCTGATGATGTATCACTACATGTTACTGTCTGATGTATCACTATATGTTACTGTCTGATGATGTATCACTACATGTTACTGTCTGAGGTATCACTACATGTTACTGTCTGATGTATCACTACATGTTACTGTCTGATGTATCACTACATGTTACTGTCTGATGATGTATCACTACATGTTACTGTCTGATGATGTATCGCTACATGTTACTGTCTGATGTATCGCTACATGTTACTGTCTGATGATGTATCACTACATGTTACTGTCTGATGAGGTATCACTACATGTTACTGTCTGATGTATCGCTACATGTTACTGTCTGATGTATCGCTACATGTTACTGTCTGATGATGTATCACTACATGTTACTGTCTGATGTATCACTACATGTTACTGTCTGATGATGTATCACTACATGTTACTGTCTGATGAGGTATCACTACATGTTACTGTCTGATGATGTATCACTACATGTTACTGTCTGATGATGTATCACTACATGTTACTGTCTGATGATGTATCGCTACATGTTACTGTCTGATGTATCGCTACATGTTACTGTCTGATGGTATCGCTACATGTTACTGTCTGATGTATCACTACATGTTACTGTCTGATGATGTATCGCTACATGTTACTGTCTGATGATGTATCGCTACATGTTACTGTCTGATGATGTATCACTACATGTTACTGTCTGAAGATGTATCGCTACATGTTACTGTCTGATGTATCGCTACATGTTACTGTCTGATGATGTATCACTACATGTTACTGTCTGATGAGGTATCACTACATGTTACTGTCTGATGTATCGCTACATGTTACTGTCTGATGTATCGCTACATGTTACTGTCTGATGATGTATCACTACATGTTACTGTCTGATGATGTATCACTACATGTTACTGTCTGATGTATCACTACATGTTACTGTCTGATGATGTATCACTACATGTTACTGTCTGATGAGGTATCACTACATGTTACTGTCTGATGATGTATCACTACATGTTACTGTCTGATGATGTATCACTACATGTTACTGTCTGATGATGTATCGCTACATGTTACTGTCTGATGTATCGCTACATGTTACTGTCTGAGTGTATCGCTACATGTTACTGTCTGATGTATCACTACATGTTACTGTCTGATGATGTATCGCTACATGTTACTGTCTGATGATGTATCGCTACATGTTACTGTCTGATGATGTATCGCTACATGTTACTGTCTGATGTATCACTACATGTTACTGTCTGATGATGTATCACTACATGTTACTGTCTGATGATGTATCACTACATGTTACTGTCTGAGGTATCACTACATGTTACTGTCTGATGTATCACTACATGTTACTGTCTGAGGTATCACTACATGTTACTGTCTGATGTATCACTACATGTTACTGTCTGATGATGTATCACTACATGTTACTGTCTGATGATGTATCACTACATGTTACTGTCTGATGTATCACTACATGTTACTGTCTGATGATGTATCACTACATGTTACTGTCTGATGTATCACTACATGTTACTGTCTGATGATGTATCACTACATGTTACTGTCTGATGATGTATCACTACATGTTACTGTCTGATGATGTATCGCTACATGTTACTGTCTGATGTATCGCTACATGTTACTGTCTGATGATGTATCACTACATGTTCCTGTCTGATGATGTATCACTACATGTTACTGTCTGATTTATCACTACATGTTACTGTCTGATGATGTATCACTACATGTTACTGTCTGATGTATCACTATATGTTACTGTCTGATGATGTATCACTACATGTTACTGTCTGAGGTATCACTACATGTTACTGTCTGATGTATCACTACATGTTACTGTCTGATGTATCACTACATGTTACTGTCTGAGGTATCACTACATGTTACTGTCTGATGTATCACTACATGTTACTGTCTGATGATGTATCACTACATGTTACTGTCTGATGATGTATCGCTAACTGTTACTCTCTGATGATGTATCGCTACATGTTACTGTCTGATGTATCGCTACATGTTACTGTCTGATGATGTATCGCTACATGTTCCTGTCTGATGATGTATCACTACATGTTACTGTCTGATGTATCGCTACATGTTACTGTCTGATGTATCGCTACATGTTACTGTCTGATGATGTATCACTACATGTTACTGTCTGATGTATCGCTACATGTTACTGTCTGATGATGTATCACTACATGTTACTGTCTAATGATGTATCACTACATGTTACTGTCTGATGTATCACTACATGTTACTGTCTAATGATGTATCACTACATGTTACTGTCTGATGATGTATCACTACATGTTACTGTCTGAGGTATCGCTACATGTTACTGTCTGATGATGTATCACTACATGTTACTGTCTGATGATGTATCACTACATGTTACTGTCTGATGTATCACTACATGTTACTGTCTGAGGTATCACTACATGTTACTGTCTGATGTATCACTACATGTTACTGTCTGATGATGTATCACTACATGTTACTGTCTGATGTATCACTACATGTTTTACTGTCTGATGATGTACATGTTACTGTCTAATGATGTATCACTACATGTTACTGTCTGATGTATCACTACATGTTTTACTGTCTGATGATGTACATGTTACTGTCTAATGATGTATCACTACATGTTACTGTCTGATGATGTATCACTACATGTTACTGTCTAATGATGTATCACTACATGTTACTGTCTGATGTATTGCTACATGTTACTGTCTGATGTATCACTACATGTTACTGTCTGATGTATCGCTACATGTTACTGTCTGATGATGTATCACTACATGTTACTGTCTGATGTATCACTACATGTTACTGTCTGATGATGTATCACTACATGTTACTGTCTGATGATGTATCACTACATGTTACTATCTGATGATGTATCACTACATGTTACTGTCTGATGATGTATCACTACATGTTACTGTCTGATGATGTATCACTACATGTTACTGTCTGATGATGTATCACTACATGTTACTGTCTGATGTATCACTACATGTTACTGTCTGATGATGTATCACTACATGTTACTGTCTGATGTATCACTACATGTTACTGTCTGATGTATCACTACATGTTACTGTCTGATGATGTATCACTACATGTTACTGTCTGATGATGTATCACTACATGTTACTGTCTGATGATGTATCACTACATGTTACTGTCTGATGATGTATCACTACATGTTACTGTCTGATGTATCACTACATGTTACTGTCTGATGTATCACTACATGTTACTGTCTGATGATGTATCACTACATGTTACTGTCTGATGATGTATCACTACATGTTACTGTCTGATGATGTATCACTACATGTTACTGTCTGATGTATCACTACATGTTACTGTCTGATGTATCACTACATGTTACTGTCTGATGATGTATCACTACATGTTACTGTCTGATGATGTATCACTACATGTTACTGTCTGATGAGGTATCAATACATGTTACTGTCTGATGATGTATCACTACATGTTACTGTCTGATGATGTATCACTACATGTTACTGTCTGATGATGTATCACTACATGTTACTGTCTGATGTATAACTACATGTTACTGTCTGATGATGTATCACTACATGTTACTGACTAGCTAGCTAATGCTACGTGTATGATCTGTGTAGTTATATTATTTGTATCTCAGAGACATTTGCATTGCTAGTTATAGCCTAATGTTAGCTAGCTAACATTGAACCTGGTTTATGCAGGGTAGTAATGTTATGAGTTGGGATTATTGTTCATTGTTTAGCTAGCTAGCTGCATGTCTAAACAAAAGACTCCACAATGCTGTAACTATTTCAATAGAATGTTTATGATGTCACTGCGACAACTGTCGATAGACTCTGGCTATCTACTCTGATTTCAGTGCACTCTCGTTAGAGTGTGCCAGAGCGCAGAATAACTGATGAATTTATGAACGCTCAACACCCGTTGAATATTAACAATTTTTTTTTTTTACATTTTAGTCATTTAGCAGACACTCTTATCCAGAGCGACTTACAGGAGCAATTATGTGCCTTGCTCAAGGGCACATTGACAGATTTTTCACCTAGTCGGCTCGGGGATTAAAACCAGCGACCTTTCGGTTACTGGCACAACGCTCTTAACCACTAAGCTACCTGCCAGTGTCAGTAAACATTGGCAAAAAAGCATAATTAAATTGTTGCCTGCATCACAGTTGCAGACACCAACACTCTGGATAACATAAAAACAGCCTAACCAGCTCTGCTAGGGCGAGTAAAATGGTCAGAGTGAGCTATTCTCTCATTTGTGTCTGGAAGTAGCTAGCAAGCTAGCCAACGTTACCAAGTTAGCTTGGGTACTTGACTGCTGTTGTGAGGTCAGAATGCTCGGATCAACCCTACTTTTCGGCCAGAGCGTCTAGTGTGCGCTCTGAACGGTCCGAGAGTGAAACGCTCTAAATTTACGAACGGCCAATCTGACAACGTTCTGAGTTTACGAACGGCCAGAGCACACTCTGGCACTCTAGATAAAAACACACCTGTAGTATAAACCAGCCTTTAGTCTTGATATCTTTGGTTGTTTAGCACATGGCCTCACATGTGAATCCTTAAAGAGATGGGTGGGGCTAAAGCTTAAGAGGGTGTGAATTATGCTGAATGGGTGAAGACAAAGAAGAGCTCTCCAGTAGGTACCAAAACATTCAAGGGCCATTTTCTCAAAAGTGAGGTTACAAGTTTAACTTTCAAAGCAGAATTGTAGTGTATGATATACAATTTTCTAGCTCTGATTCTCTAATTTTATCCAATGTAAAAGACACAATTTCAAATTTTGCTACATAAGACCGAATCGAGCCGGTCGGTCACATTTGATGACAAATACTGAATGCAGGCCTACATAGTATATATTTCTCAGGAACATACAATGCATATCCTCTTGACTCAGGATCTTGATATGCATTTTGATACGCTAATGTTCCAGGAAACTAGGCGTATGTCACGCCGCGCATCACTACTTCACAGGAGAGGCATTTGAACGTAATTCTTATTTTTTCATCAAAATGCGTTTTTTTGGCAGAAATGCCTTTTGGAACATGTGTCCTTTCATGTGCCTTAATAACAAACCTGTATGCCATCTGTAAATACGAATACAAATGTTACATTACGAGCCTAGTTGGTTTAGCCACGAAGAAAGACAAGAACCTTCCCGCTAGCCATGATTGGCTGAGATAATGTATGGGCTGGACATGCTGAGAGATGAGTTCGGATTGGTCTATCATGTAGCATGCTTCTGTCTATAACATGAGCTGCTCAGTATGTGTAGATAATCCTTGCTACCACAGCTTTTTGAAAGATATAATGTTAGCCATGTGAACGGCAAACGTGTTGCTACTGCTCTCATCAACATTGCTGACATGAATTTAGCAGGCGCTATCGACAAAGATTGTGATAGACTTTCTGCACACAGTCAGTATGAACCGGAGTGACTTGACACAATTGGCCAAACAAGCTGTAGCTAGCTACAAAGTAAACGGAAAAGACCATGCAACCATGCATATGGGTAAGAGTCTAGCTACATTTTCAGATATTATACGATTCTAATTTTGTCAAAGTCTTTTTCATTGCAAGTGAAAGCATACAGTTAGCTAGCTAGCAAACGTTAGCTTGTTGGCTCGCTAGCTAACGTTATGTGTATGATCTGTGTAGTAATATTATTTGTATCTCAGAAAGCCATTTGCATTGCTAGTTATAGCCTAATGTTAGTTAGCTAGCTAACATTGAACCTAGTTGGTTAGCTTTAGCTACCTGCAGATTTATATTACAGCATTTCATGCTTGGTGGCTAGCTATGGCAATCCATTTGAACTGTAGCTACTGTATGGGTTGGGATTATGGTTCATTGTTTAGCTACTGTAGCTAGCTGCATGTCTAAACAAAAGACTCCACTTCGCCAGATGATTACATGACCCATCAAGTATACCAGGTGTGTCTGGGGGTAATTACAGCCATCTATTGTATTTCATGAACAATAGTGGCCCATCCACTTAGCTAGATGTGGCTGGGGGGTGGTTATAGCATTTATTTCACATGACCCATCAATTTAGACAAGTGTGTCTGGGAAACCATCATCTAATAATTATAAAATATTTTTTTATCTGGACACTTTCTATTTTTGATATTGCTACTATGCAAATATGCAAGTAACCATTACACTGTGCCGTTTACACCTTCTGTATCCTGTGCATGTGACAAATAAACTTTGATTTGATTTGATATAGTGTGTGTTTACCAGAGATGGTAATGTGAAGAACAACATGATTTGCACCAAAGTCAGATTAGGATATAGGCCAAGGACTAGATAAAGTGTATTTTTACCAGGAGTTTTTCCTTATTGTAGGCTACTACTTTCACCAGTTTTAGTCTTGAAATCTTTGGTTGTTTACTACACTACCTTACTCACCCTGTTTAGCACATGGCCTCACATGTGAATCCTTAAAGCGATGGGTGGGGCTAAGGCTTAAGAGGGTGTGAACGATGCTGAATGGGTGTAGACAAAGAAGAGCTCTCCAGTAGGTGTACAAAAACATTCAAGGGCCATTTTCTCAAATGTAGGGTTACAAGTTTATCAACTTTCAAAGCAGAATTACTTTACCATTATTCCTCAACTGTAGTGTATGATATACAATTTTCTAGCTCTGAATCTCTACTTTTATCCAATGTAAAAATCACAATTTCAAATGTTGTATATAAGATCGAATTGTCATCTGGGTTTGGCCGGTGTAGGCCGTCATTGTAAATAAGAATTTGTTCTTAACTGACTTGCCTAGTTAAATAAAGGTTAAATTATATTTAATATTAAATTTGATATGCTAATCAAACTTAAGTATTTTATTCTCTGAATCAAACTAAAGTCAACCTCCTCTTTTATTCTCTGAAGCTTTTGAGGCTTTGAGGATGATGGTTTCAGGTTGTACACACACACACACACACACACACACACACACACACACACACACACACACACACACACACACACACACACACACACACACACACACACACACACACACACACACACACACACACACACACACACACACACACACACACACACACACACACACACACACACACACACACACACACACACACACACACGTACACGCACACTCCAGTCATAGGTTTCAGTTTGTATACTCCTCAGTCCTCTTCACATCGTGTCGGAGACGGACTGGACATAGAAAAACTATGGCAAATGGGGCCAGTCCTTTCTAAATTGGGTTATTGTTTTTTGTAAAATGACCATTATATTGCTAATAATGGGGTGGTTAAGAAAAAATTGTCCTGTGTTGGGTCCTCAAGGATTTATTTTGCCTACAGTGGGGAGAACAAGTATTTGATACACTGCCGATTTTGCAGGTTTTCCTACTTACAAAGCATGTAGAGGTCTGTAATTTTTATTATAGGTACACTTCAACTGTGAGAGACGGAATCTAAAACAAATATCCAGAAAATCACATTGTATGATTTTTAAGTAATTAATTTGCATTTTATTGCATGACATAAGTATTTGATACATCAGAAAAGCAGAACTTAATATTTGGTACAGAAACCTTTGTTTGCAATTACAGAGATCATACGTTTCCTTTAGGTCTTGACCAGGTTTGCACACACTGCAGCAGGGATTTTGGCCCACTCCTCCATACAGACCTTCTCCAGATCCTTCAGGTTTCGGGGCTGTCATGGGCAATACGGACTTTCAGCTCCCTCCAAAGATTTTCTATTGGGTTCAGGTCTGGAGACTGGCTAGGCCACTCCAGGACCTTGAGATGCTTCTCACGGAGCCACTCCTTAGTTGCCCTGGCTGTGTGTTTCGGGTTGTTGTCATGCTGGAAGACCCAGCCACGACCCATCTTCAATGGTTACTGAGGGAAGGGAGGTTGTTGGCCAAGATCTCGCGATACATGGCCCCATCCATCCTCCCCTCAATATGGTGCAGTTGTCCTGTCCCCTTTGCAGAAAAGCATCCCCAAATAATGATGTTTCCACCTCCATGCTTCACGTTTGGGATGGTGTTCTTGGGGTTGTACTCATCCTTCTTCTTCCCCCAAACACGGCGAGTGGAGTTTAGACCAAAAAGCTCTATTTTTGTCTCATCAGACCACATGACCTTCTCTTATTCCTCCTCTGGATCATCCAGATGGTCATTGGCAAACTTCAGACGGGCCTGGACATGCGCTGGCTTGAGCAGGGGGACCTTGCGTGCGCTGCAGGATTTTAATCCATGACGGCATAGTGTGTTACTAATGGTTTTCTTTGAGACTGTGGTCCCAGCTCTCTTCAGGTCATTGACCAGGTCCTGCCGTGTAGTTCTGGGCTGATCCCTCACCTTCCTCATGATCATTGATGCCCCACGAGGTGAGATCTTGCATGGAGCCCCAGACCGAGGGTGATTGACCGTCATCTTGAACTTCTTCCATTTTCTAATAATTGCGCCAACAGTTGTTGCCTTCTCACCAAGCTGCTTGCCTATTGTCCTGTAGCCCATCCCAGCCTTGTGCAGGTCTACAGTTTTATCCCTGATGTCCTTACACAGCTCTCTGGTCTTGGCCATTGTGGAGAGGTTGGAGTCTGTTTGATTGAGTGTGTGGACAGGTGTCTTTTATACAGGTAACAAGTTCAAACAGGTGCAGTTAATACAGGTAATGAGTGGAGAACAGGACGGCTTCTTAAAGAAAAACTCACAGGTCTGTGAGAGCCGGAATTCTTACTGGTTGGTAGGTGATCAAATACTTATGTCATGCAATAAAATACAAATTAATTACTTAAAAATCATACAATGTGATTTTCTGGATTTTTGTTTTAGATTCCGTCTCTCACAGTTGAAGTGTACCTATGATAAAAATTACAGACCTCTACATGCTTTGTAAGTAAGAAAACCTGCAAAATCGGCAGTGTATCAAATACTTGTTCTCCCCACTGTATGTGTTGGAAATGCCCGGGCAGATTTCTGTTCCCAGTCCGTTCTTGCATCTAGTGAAAAGTCAGGTTGTCTCTAGCCTGGTCCCAGATCTGTTTGTACTGTCTTGCCAACTCTATCATTGATCATTGTCATCCCTATAGGAGTTGACAAGAATGCTCAAACAGATCTGGGACCAGAATGAGGAATCAATACCAACCATTTGTATTGATTCCTCAGCCCTCAATGACTGGGATTATCTAGCATTGTGGCTGCAAACTGGGGTGGCTGCAGTATGCGACTGCAATCCGCAGACTGGAGCGGGCTGCAGACTTCGGGTGGCTGCAATATGGGATCTGTAACTGGCCTAATTCAATCTGAACGCCTGTGATGTCTGGGAGGAAGTGAGCACAGACATGAAAACCACAGACGACGTCACTGTTAGTGTGTCAAGACACACAATGAGAAAGACGTGCGTAAAGACCAGACAGACCAACATGGGCCCTGCTTCATTCTATTACCAACCTGGGGGGAAACTCTCCCCAGAAAACAGTGAAACGTTCCCACAACGTAAGGTAACGTCGCAATAATATGCTGGGTCTAAACATGTATTATTTCACTACCGCCGCTTTCAGACTAGATTATATCTTCTGCTATCCCATGTTCAGGTGTGTATATTGTATGTAGATGCTTCATCATTGTTATATCTGAATCTGGCAGAGCTAGCTCAGCTACTTAAGTTAATACGGCAATTCAGCAGTGTAAAGCCCACACGTCTGACAGACCTATCTGGACTTCACCGGAACAGTGATTATCCATCTGGAGCAAGCAGTTATTTACATAATAATGAGCCCCTGTGGTATCGCTCAGCTTTAGGCTGTCATAGGCCTATATGAAACACTGTACCACCTCTGACAAACTCACCTCTTTTCCTCTAAAATGTGTTCAAACACTCAAAAGATAATTGTCCGTTCAATAATTTCCCGTCAAAAAAAACGTAAAAGATGATTTTATGTACTAAACGTAAAGACGATATGAGTGTGTGTGTGTGAATACGTGTGCGTGAATACGTGTCAGTACTCACATTCTCCGCTGTCCCCTCCCGGAGGCTGGTAGAAGGACAGCCCCAGAGAGATCAAGGCGGCCACCTCCAGGATGATCAGAGTCACGTCCTGCAGGGCCTCCCATACTAACTGGAGGAAGGTTTTTGGCTTCTTTGGAGGTATAAGGTTTTCCCCGTACACTTCTTTCCTCTTATCTAGATCAGTTACATCTCCTGTTAAGCCTGTTGGGAAAAGGGAGAATAAAGAATATCGTTTTAATAAAGGAAACTGAAAAGATCACCTGTTCAAAAATACAATAGATAATTAAACCTGTTCAAATGTACTACTTTCTCCTAAAGACAACTATTGTGCAAATCGCATCTACATTCATTCTTATTGACCAAATACTTATTTTCCACCATAATTTGCAAATAAATTCATTAAAAATCCTACAATGTGATTTTCTGGAAATTATTTTCTCATTTTGTCTGTCATAGTTGACGTGTACCTATGATGAAAATGACAGGCCTCTCTCATCTTTTTAAGTGGGAGAACTTGCACAATTGGTGGCTGACTAAATACTTTTTTCCCCCACTGTACATACACCAACTATCCACTGGCGTGAGGATCCTGGCAGCGGGTCAAACTGAGCAGCAGTTGGGTAAATGTGATTGGGATACTGGTGGTGTTCCTATGATAGCATGCCGTCAGACTGCAGTGAATAACACATTTTGACTGCTCATGATTTTTCTATATTATTACGCTACTAAGTCATGCCCTCCTCCGTCCTTCACCTTCACTAAATAAGACTATATACCACACTGTCGGTGTTAGAATCTTAATATCACAAACAGAACTGGCGTTATAACCAGTTTTAGGAGGGCAAGTCATTTTTTAGAATGGTTTTCCCCGATTGCCCCTCCTTCTCCCAACAGTAGGGCCTGCTCCGCTCCTTCTCCCAACAGTAGGGCCTGCTCCACTCCTTCTCCCAACAGTAGGGTCTGCTCCGCTCCTTCTCCCAACAGTAGGGCCCGCTCCCCTCCTTCTCCCAACAGTAGGGCCCGCTCCCCTCCTTCTCCCAACAGTAGGGCCTGCTCCGCTCCTTCTCCCAACAGTAGGGCCCGCTCCGCTCCTTCTCCCAACAGTAGGGCCTGCTCCTTGTCCCAACAGTAGGGCCTGCTCTGCTCCTTCTCCCAACAGTAGGGCCCGCTCCGCTCCTTCTCCCAACAGTAGGGCCTGCTCCGCTCCTTCTCCCAACAGTAGGGCCCGCTCCTTCTCCCAACAGTACCACTCCTTGTCCCAACAGTAGGGCCCGCTCCCCTCCTTCTCCCAACAGTAGGGCCTGCTCCACTCCTTCTCCTAACAGTAGGGCCTGCTCCGCTCCTTCTCCCAACAGTAGGGCCCGCTCCTTCTCCCAACAGTACCACTCCTTGTCCCAACAGTAGGGCCCGCTCCCCTCCTTCTCCCAACAGTAGGGCCTGCTCCGCTCCTTCTCCCAATAGTAGGGCCTGCTCCGCTCCTTCTCCCAACAGTAGGGCCCGCTCCTTCTCCCAACAGTACCACTCCTTGTCCCAACAGTAGGGCCCGCTCCCCTCCTTCTCCCAACAGTAGGGCCTGCTCCACTCCTTCTCCCAACAGTAGGGCCTGCTCCGCTCCTTCTCCCAACAGTAGGGCCTGCTCCACTCCTTCTCCCAACAGTAGGGCCTGCTCCGCTCCTTCTCCCAACAGTAGGGCCTGCTCCACTCCTTCTCCCAACAGTAGGGCCTGCTCCTTCTCCCAACAGTACCACTCCTTGTCCCAACAGTAGGGCCTGCTCCGCTCCTTCTCCCAACAGTAGGGCCTGCTCCCCTCCTTCTCCCAACAGTAGGGCCTGCTCCACTCCTTCTCCCAACAGTAGGGCCTGCTCCGCTCCTTCTCCCAACAGTAGGGCCTGCTCCTTCTCCCAACAGTAGGGCCTGCTCCACTCCTTCTCCCAACAGTAGGGCCTGCTCCTCTCCTTCTCCCAACAGTAGGGCCCGCTCCGCTCCTTCTCCCAACAGTAGGGCCTGCTCCACTCCTTCTCCCAACAGTAGGGCCTGCTCCTCTCCTTCTCCCAACAGTAGGGCCCGCTCCGCTCCTTCTCCCAACAGTAGGGCCTGCTCCCCTCCTTCTCCCAACAGTAGGGCCTGCTCCCCTCCTTCTCCCAACAGTAGGGCCTGCTCCCCTCCTTCTCCCAACAGTAGGGCCTGCTCCCCTCCTTCTCCCAACAGTAGGGCCTGCTCCCCTCCTTCTCCAAACAGTAGGGCCTGCTCTGCTCCTTCTCCCAACAGTAGGGCCTGCTCCGCTCCTTCTCCCAACAGTAGGGCCTGCTCCTTCTCCCAACAGTAGGGCCTGCTCCACTCCTTCTCCCAACAGTAGGGCCTGCTCCCCTCCTTCTCCCAACATTGGGGCCTGCTCCACTCCTTCTCCCAACAGTAGGGCCTGCTCCGCTCCTTCTCCCAACAGTAGGGCCTGCTCCCCTCCTTCTCCCAACAGAAGGGCCTGCTCCACTCCTTCTCCCAACAGTAGGGCCTGCTCCCCTCCTTCTCCCAACAGTGGGGCCTGTTCTGCTCCTTCTCCCAACAGTAGGGCCTGCTCTGCTCCTTCTCCCAACAGTGGGGCCTGCTCTGCTCCTTCTCCCAACAGTAGGGCCTGCTCTGCTCCTTCTCCCAACAGTAGGGCCTGCTCCACTCCTTGTCCCAACAGTTGGGCCTGCTCCGCTCCTTCTCCCAACAGTAGGGCCCGCTCCTCTCCTTCTCCCAACAGTAGGGCCTGCTCTGCTCCTTCTCCCAACAGTGGGGCCTGCTCTGCTCCTTCTCCCAACAGTAGGGCCTGCTCTGCTCCTTCTCCCAACAGTACCACTCCTTGTCCCAACAGTAGGGCCTGCTCTGCTCCTTCTTCCAACATTAGGGCCTGCTCCACTCCTTCTTCCAACAGTAGGGCCCGCTCCGCTCCTTCTCCCAACAGTACCACTCCTTGTCCCAACAGTAGGGCCTGCTCCTCTCCTTCTTCCAACATTAGGGCCTGCTCCACTCCTTCTTCCAACAGTAGGGCCCGCTCCGCTCCTTCTCCCAACAGTACCACTCCTTCTCCCAACAGTAGGGCCCGCTGAGAGTCTTTAGGTGCCTTTTGGCAAACTCCAAGTGGGCTGTCATGTGCCTTTTACTGAGGAGTGGCTTCCGTCTGGCCACTCTACCATAAAGGCCTGATTGGTGGAGTGCTGCAGAGATGGTTGTCCTTCTGGAAGGTTCTCCCATCTCCACAGAGGAACTCTGGAGCTCTGTCAGAGTGACCATCGGGTTCTTGGTCACCTCCCTGACCAAGGACCTTCTCCCCCAATTTCTCAGTTTGGCCGGACAGCCAGCTCTAGGAAGAGTCTTGGTGGTTCCAAACTTCTTCCATTTAAGAATGATGGAGGCCATGGTGTTCTTGGGGACCTTCAATGCTGCAGACATTTGTTGGTACCCTTCCCCAGATCTGTGCCTCGACACAATCCTGTCTCGGAGCTCTACGGACAATTCCTTCGACCTCATGGCTTGGTTTTTGCTCTGACATGCACTGTTAACTGTGGGACCTTATATAGACAGGTGTGTGCCTTTCCAAATCATGTCAAATCAATTGAATTGACCACAAGTGGACTCCAATCAAGTTGTAGAAACATCTCAACGATGATCAATGGAAACAGGATGCACCTGAGCTCAATTTCGAGATTCATAGCAAAGGGTCTGAATACTTTTGTAAATAAGGTATTTCAGTTTTTTATTTTTAATACATTTGCACAGATTTCTAAAACCTGCTTCTGCTTTGTCTTTACGGGGTATTGTGGGTAGATTGATGAGGATTTTTATTTATTTAATCCAGTTTAGAATAAGGCTGTAACGTAACAAAATGTAGAAAAAGTCAAGGGGTCTGAATACTTTCCGAATGCACTGTATGTTATCACCAATTGTGAATGAACAACAGAGCGGCCCATTCTATTGCTGAATGGCTTTCAATTTCTGTGAAAATATCCACATTGGGCAGCAGGTTATGTTACCCAAGGCCTTCATAAACAAAACCAAATTATATTAATTTTTGTGATAGCATATATGAAATATATCCATTACACTGTTAGAATGTTGCAGTCAGAATGACTTCTCGTTAGCTTGAAGAGGGGTCCATGGAGACCCAGCGGTTCTAGTGATAACTGGTGGTGTTATTATGAGAGAGGAAGAGACCCAGCGGTTCTAGTGATAACTGGTGGTGTTATTATGAGAGAGAAAGAGAGAGTGTCATCATTGTAACAGACGGTAGCTCTAACGTTTAAAGCAGCGTAGTATGAGGTGAGATGGCACCAAACTGCACGCCTACATGTGATATGACCATGTCTTCGCCTGGTGAGAAGGAGGAAGACAATAGAGAGAGAGAGAAAGAGCTATGGAGAGAGAGAAGGGGAGAGAAAGGGTGAAAAGGGAGAGATAGTGATAGTGTTAGTGATAGAAATAGTGATAGAAAAAGTGATAGAGAGAGTGATAGAGATAGAGAGTGATAGTGATAGAGATAGTGGTAGAGATATAGATAGAGATAGAGATAGAGATAGAGTTAGAGATAATGATAATGATAGTGATAGAGATAGTGATAGAGATAGAGATAGTGAAAATGATAGAGATATATATAGATAGTGATAGAAATAGTGATAGAGATAGAGATATAGATAGTAGTAAAGATAGATATAGAGATAGTGATAGTGATAGTGATAGAGATAGATAAAGAGATATAGACAGTGATAGAGATAGAGATATAGTGAGAGATAGTGAAAGTGATAGAGATAGTGATCGAGATAGAGATAGTGATAGAGATAGAGATAGTGATAGTGATAGAGATAGTGATATAAATAGTGATAGAGATAGAGCTAGGGATAGAGATAGTGATAGAGATAGCGATAGAGATAGTCATAGAGATAGTGATAGAGATAGTGATAGAGATTGTGATAGTGACAGAGAAAGTGATAGAGATAGTGATAGTGATAGTGATATAGAAATAGTGATATTGATAGAGATAGTTATAGAGATAGTGTTATATATAGCGATAGAGATAGTGATATCGATAGAGATAGTGATATAGATAGATAGAGATAGTGATAAAGATCGTGATAGAGATATCGATAGTGATAGAGATAGACATAGTGATAGTGATAGAGATAGTGATAGAGGAAGAGATAGTGATAGAGATAGTGATAGTGATAGAAAAAGAGATATTGATAGATATTTTGATAGGTATAGAGATAGAGATCGTCATAGTGAGAGAGAACGTGATAGAGATAGACATAGTGATAGTGAAAGAGATAGAGCTAGAGGTAGTGATGGAGATAGTGATAGAGATAGAGATAGAGATAGAGATAGTGATAGAGATAGAGCTAGGGATAGAGATAGTGATAGTGATAGAGATAGAGATAGAGATAGTGATAGAGATAGTGAAAGAGATATAGATAGTGATAGAGATATAGACAGTTATAGAGATAGATAGAGATATATATAGAGTGAGTGATAGTGATAGAGATAGTGATAGTGATAGAGATAGATACAGAGATATAGACAGTGATAGAGATAGAGATAGATAGTGAGAGATAGTGAAAGTGATAGAGATAGTGATCGAGATAGAGATAGCGATAGCAATAGCGATAGTGATAGTGATAGTGATAGAGATATTGATAGTGATAGAAATAGTGATAGAGATAGAGCTAGGGATAGAGATAGTGATAGAGATAGGTATAGAGATAGTCATAGAGATAGTGATAGAGATAGAGATAGTGATAGTGATAGTGATAGAGATAGAGATAGAGATAGAGATAGTGATGTAGAAATAGTGATAGAGATAGTTATAGAGATAGTGATATATATAGGGATAGAGATAGTGATAGTGATAGAGATAGTGATAGAGATCGTGATAGAGATATTGATAGTGATAGAGATAGACATAGTGATAGTGATAGAGATAGTGATAGAGAAAGATATAGTGATAGAGATAGTGATAGAGATAGAGATAGTGATAGAGAAAGAGATATTGATAGAGCTTTTGATAGGTATAGAGATAGAGATCGTCATAGTGAGAGAGAACGTGATAGAGATAGACATAGTGATAGTGATAGAGATAGTGATAGAGAAAGTGATAGAGACAGAGACAGTGATAGTGAAAGAGATAGAGCTAGAGGTAGTGATGTAGACAGTGATAGAGATAGAGCTAGGGAATAGAGATAGTGATAGCGTATAGTGATAGAGATAGAGATAGTGATAGAGATAGAGATAGTGATAGAGATAATGATAGAGATAGAGATAGAGATAGAGATAGTGATAGAGATAGAAATAGTGAAGGTGATAGAGATAGAGATAGTTATAGAGATAGTGATATAGTGATAGAGATAGTGATATCGATGGAGATAGTGATAGAGATAGTGATAGAGATAGAGATAGAGATAGTGATAGAGATAATGATAGAGATAGAGATAGAGATAGAGATAGTGATAGTGATAGAGATAGTGATATCGATGGAGATAGTGATAGAGATAGTGATAGAGATAGAGATAGAGATAGTGATAGATAGTGATAGATAGAGATAGAGATAGTGATAGAGATAGAGATATTGATAGAGATAGTGATAGAGATATAGATAGTCAGTGAGAGAGATAGTGATAGAGATAGAGATAGTGAAAGTGATATAGATAGTGATTGTTATTGAGATAGAGATGTTGATAGAGAGATAGAGATAGTAATAGAGTTAGTGATAGAGAAAGTGATAGAGACAGAGATAGTGATAGTGAAAGAGATAGAGCTAGAGATAGTGTAGGAGATAGTGATAGTGACAGCAATAGTGATGGAGATAGTGATAGTAACAGAGATAGTGATGTAGATGGTGATAGAGATAGTGATAGAGATAGTGATAGTGACAGAGATAGTGATGGAGATAGTGATAGTGACAGAGATAGTGATGGAGATAGTGATAGTGACGGAGATAGTGATGGAGAATGTGATAGTGATGGAGATAGGAATAGTGACAGAGATAGTGATGGAGATAGTGACGGAGATAGTGATGGAGCTAGTGATAGTGATGGAGATAGTGATGGAGTAGAAAAGGAGAAGACAATAGAAGGAGAAGCAGCAGAGAGATGGGAGGGGTTCAGGTAGGAGGAGGAGTGGATCAGGGAGGGTGACGACTGAGGCTGAGAACAACCAGCG
>NC_059203.1:15921315-15956315 GCF_020615455.1 Coregonus clupeaformis | reverse complement strand
GAGAGAGAGAGAGAGAGAGAGAGGTGTGGGTGTTTCAGGGTGTCTGAGTGCCTATAGACCTAGTTCCTAGTAGAAGAGAGTTTGAAATGACCAGTGGTATCCTTAGATACAATGAAAGAGAACACCTTCAGTGTTTATCTAATATAGGGATTAGGGTTCCATTTGGTATTCAGCCACAACTTCTACTCCTTACCAGGACACCAGTACAGCAAGGACTCATAATGACAAGTCACTGATGAGGTAGGTGAGCCTTAGTTAGAGCAGGTAGGCTAGCTGAGTTTAAAAATATCAAAGATTCATTCCCTGACTGTGAATAAACCAAAGTCAGAAAACTTCTGCCTCTCGTCGATCTGCTCCATAATTCATGGTTAGTAATGTCTGTGACGGCTCCACTGCTCATACAGAACCGGGTGCTAAAACTGGTCTGACAAATCACTCACACGCCTAACCCAGTCCTGATCCTTAAAAAAAAACACGTCAGCATTTCCAGAAGACGGAGAATTGAATTTAATGTGAGAGTGAAGCTGAACCATATCGCATATTTTAGCAGTTTGTCTTTTTCTCTTCTCAGTGGCAAAAAATAGATCACCATGGCAACACTATATAGTTGGTTACATCACGATCCAGATGGTTGGAATATCCCCTGTGTTCTAGAACCATGCAGCGAGATAACTCTTTCCAGGTACACCAAAACCATGACTCTAGGACACATGCAGAGACAGAGAACTCTAGAACCATACAGTGATGGAACTCTAGAACCATACTGAGATAGAACTCTAGAACCATACAGTGATGGAACTCTAGAACCATACTGAGATAGAACTCTAGAACCATACAGAGATAGAACTCTAGAACCATTCAGAGATAACACTCTAGAACCATACAGAGATAGAACTCTAGAGCCATTCAGAGATAGAACTCTAGAACAGCCTTTCTTAAAGTATGGACCACTTTGGGTCGCGGACCTGTTAATGGTGGGTCGCGACATGTCCGAGTAAATGTATAATTATTTCATTAATTACTGGAATTGAATTTGGCCAAGTGCATCTGCGCTCTCTGTTCAGTGCACTCTGCTTAGCAGTGGTCTCTGCTCAGTTTGGCAGCTGCGCGAGTGGGAGAGGGAGATGCCTGTGTGCTTCGCAGCTAACCGGATCATTTTTCTGCAGTTTTCTTGAAGATCACTCCGCGACAAACACGATGCAGCGCTGTCGTTCAGCAGCAGACGATGCGCTGTCAGCCGCTGACTTGTCATTCTCACTCGCAATCACTCACCGCTGTCATCAAATGGACTCATGCTAGGCAGAAGTTCTGACTGAGCTCAATTGTCATGAAACGCAAATACAGCGATGAGTTTCTCTCTCTTTCATACAAACTTTGAGAAATAATGAGGAGCGCCCACAGTGTGTGTTGTGAGGGGAAGTGCTTAGTAATGAGTCTCTCAAAACAAACACATGAATAGAACGACACATCCTGACCAAACATCCACAGCATGACGGTAAACCCACTGAGTTCTTTCAGAACAGGGCACAATGCTTCAGGAAACAGTGCTTTGACAGTGGAAAAGTAAGTCAGCTAGCAAGGCGTTGTTGTCATTTTATAACAGGTGATGATAAGCAGAAATAAGGGAGCACTATCTCTCATAGTCACTATCTCTCATAGTCACTATCTCTCATAGTCACTATCTATCATAGTCACTATCTCTCATAGTCACTATCTCTCATAGTAGTAGATGGGAGTTTCTCTTTCCCCTGGCCTTGTACACAGCTAATTCTTTATTTATTTATTTATTTTACCTTTATTTAACAAGTCAGTTAAGAACAAATTCTTATTTACAATGACGGCCTACATCATTAGAGAGAGAGAGAGAGAGAGAGAGAGAGAGAGAGAGAGAGAGAGAGAGAGAGAGAGAGAGAGAGAGAGAGAGAGAGAGAGAGAGAGAATGAAAGAGGGATAGAGAGAGAGAGAATGAAAGAGGGATAGAGAGCGAGAGAGAGAGAGAGAGAGACGGAGAGAGAGAGAGAGAGAGAGAGAGAGAGAGAGAGAGAGAGAGAGAGAGAGAGAGAGAGAGAGAGAGAGAGAGAGAGAGAGAGAGAGAGAGAGAGAGAGAGAGAGAGAGAATGAGAGAGAGAGAGAGAGAGAGAGAGAGAGAGAGAGAGAGAGAGAGAGAGAGAGAGAGAGAGAGAGAGAGAGAGAGAGAGAGAATGAAAGAGGGATAGAGAGAGAGAGAGAATGAAAGAGGGATAGAGAGAGAGAGAGAATGAAAGAGAGAGAGAGAGAGAATGAAAGAGAGAGAGAGAATGAGAGAGAGAGAGAGAGAGAGAGAGAGAGAGAGAGAGAGAGAGAGAGAGAGAGAGAGAGAGAGAGAGAGAGAGAGAGAGAGAGAGAGAGAGAGAGAGAGAGAGATAGATCCTGTAATTTCCAAGGCCTGAGGTCATCTGCCTTTGGCCTAAAGAGCAGGAACCTGGACTTCATCAAAGACATCAGAAATACAGACATTGTCATCCTACAAGAAACATGGTATAGAGGAGACGGACCCACTGGTTGCCCTCTAGGTTACAGAGAGCTGGTAGTCCCATCCACCAAACTACCAGGTGTGAAACAGGGAAGACACTCAGGGGGTATGCTAATTTGGTATGGAGCAGACCTAACCCACTCTATTAAATTAGTCAAAACAGGAACATTTGACATCTGGCTAGAAATTAATAAGGAAATTATCTCAACAGAGAAAAATGTCCTCATGTGTACTTCCTATATCCCCCCACTAGAATCCACATACTTTAATGAAGACAGCTTCTCTATCCTAGAGGGGGAGATCAAACATTTCCAGGCCCAGGGACATGTACTAGTCTGTGGCGACCTAAATGCCAGAACTGGACAAGAACCTGACACCCTCAGCACACAGGGGGACAAAAACCTACCTGGAGGTGACAGCATTCCCTCCCCCATATGCCCCCCTAGGCACAACTACGACAACATAACCAACAAAAACGGGTCACAACTCCTGCAGCTCTGTCACACACTGGGTCTGTACATAGTCAATGGTAGGCTTCGAGGGGACTCCTATGGTAGGTACACCTATAGCTCATCTCTTGGCAGTAGTACTGTAGACTACTTTATCACTGACCTTAACCCAGAGTCTCTCAGAGCGTTCACTGTCAGTCCACTGACACCCCTATCAGACCACAGCAAAATCTCAGTCTACTTGAACAGAGAAATACTAAATCATGAGGCATCAAAGCCAAAGGAACTGAATAATATTAAGAAATGCTACAGATGGAAGGAAAGTACTGTGGAATCCTACCAAAAAACTATTAGGCAACAACAAACTCAATTCCTTCTAGACAACTTCATGGACAAAACGTTCCACTGTAATAGTGAAGGTGTAAACTTGGCAGTAGAAAACCTAAACAGTATTTTTGACCTCTCAGCTTCCCCATCAAATCTAACAATTTCAAGCAGACAACCTAAGAAAATTAACAACAATGACAAAAGGTTTGATGAAGAATGCAAAAACCTAAGAAAGAAATTGAGAAACCTATTCAACCAAAAACATAGAGACCCAGAAAACCTGAGTCTACGCCTTCACTATGCTGAATCACTAAAACAATACAGAAATACACTACGGAAAAAGAAGGAACAGCACGTCAGAAATCAGCTCAATGTAATTGAAGAATCCATAGACTCTAACCACTTCTGGCAAAATTAGAAAACACTAAACAAACAACAACACGAAGAGCTATCTATCCAAAACGGAGATGTATGGGTAAACCACTTCTCCAATCTTTTTGGCCCTATAACAGAGAACAAACAGCAAAATAAATATACATGATCAAATAAATATATTAGAATCAACTATTAAAGACTACCAGAACCCACTGGATTCTCCAATTACATTGAATGAACTACAGGACAAAATACAAACCCTCCAACCCAAAAAGGCCTGTGGTGGTGATGGTATCCTCAATGAAATGATAAAATATACAGACCACAAATTCCATTTGGCTATACTTAAACTCTTTAACATCATTCTCAGCTCTGGCATCTTCCCCAATATTTGGAACCAAGGACTGATCACCCCAATACACAAAAGTGGAGCCAAATTTGACCCCAATAACTACCGTGGGATATGCGTCAACAGCAACCTTGGGAAAATCCTCTGCATTATCATTAACAGCAGACTCGTACATTTCCTCAGTGAAACAACGTACTGAGCAAATGTCAAATTACCAAATGGCCGTACGACAGACCAAATATTCACCCTGCACACCCTAATTGACAAACAAAAAAACCAAAACAAAGGCAAAGTCTTGTTTTGTCACGCTTTGTTGATTTCCAAAAAGCTTTCGACCTGGTTGAGAGAATGCTAAGAGCGTGCAAAGCTGTCATCAAGGCAAAGGGTGGCTACTTTGAAGAATCTCAAATATAAAATACATTTAGATTTGTTTAACACTTTTTTGGTTACTACATGATTCCATATGTGTTATTTCATAGTTTTGATGTCTTGACTATTATTCTACAATGTAGAAAATAGTACAAATAAAGAAAAACCCTGGAATGAGTAGGTGTTTCCAAACTTTTGACTGGTACTGTATATATCAACGAATTAACGAGGGCACTAGAACAGTCTGCAGCACCCGGCATCACCCTTCTAGAATTTGAAGTCAAATGTCTACTGTTTGCTGATGATCTGGTGCTTCTGTCCCCAACCAAGGAGGGCCTACAGCAGCACCTAGATCTTCTGCACAGATTCTGTCAGACCTGGGCCCTGACAGTAAATCTCAGTAAGACAAAAATAATGGTGTTCCAAAAAAGGTCCAGTTGCCAGGACCACAAATACAAATTCCATCTAGACACCGTTGCCCTAGAGCACACAAAAAACGATACATACCTCGGCCTAAACATCAGCGCCACAGGTAACGTCCACAAAGCTATGAACGATCTGAGAGACAAGGCAAGAAGGGCCTTCTATGCCATCAAAAGGAACATAAAATTCGACATACCAATTAGGATCTGGCTAAAAATACTTGAATCAGTTATAGAACCCATTGCCCTTTATGGTTGTGAGGTCTGGGGTCCGCTCACCTACCAATAATTCACAAAATGGGACAAACACCAAATTGAGACTCTGCATGCAGAATTCTGCCAAAATACCCTCAGTGTACAACAAAAAACACCAAATAATGCATGCAGAACAGAATTAGGCCGATACCCGCTAATTATCAAAATCCAGAAAAGAGCTGTTAAATTCTATAACCACTTAAAAGGAAGCGATTCCCAAACCTTCCATAACAAAGCCATCACCTACAGAGATATGAACTTGGAGAAGAGTCCCCTAAGTAAGCTCGTCCTGGGGCTCTGTTCACAAACACAAACAGACCCCACAGAGCCCCAGGACAGCAACACAATTAGACCCAACCAAATCATGAGAAAACAAAAAGAGAATTACTTGACACATTGGAAAGAATTAACAAAAAACAGAGCAAACTAGAATGCTATTTGGCCCTAAACAGAGAGTACACAGTGGCAGAATACCTGACCACTGTGACTGACCCAAACTTAAGGAACGCTTTGACTATGTACAGACTCAGTGAGCATAGCCTTGCTATTGAGAAAGGCCGCTGTAGGCAGACCTGGCTCTCAAGAGAAGACAGGCTATGTGCACACTGCCCACAAAATGAGGTGGAAACTGAGCTGCACTTCCTAACCTCCTGCCAAATGTATGACCATATTAGAGACACATGTTTCCCTCAGATTACAGCGATCCACAAAGAATTCGAAAACAAACCCAATTTTGATATACTCCCTTATCTACTGGGTGAAAAACCACAGTGTGCCATCACAGCAGCAAGATTTGTGACCTGTTGCCACAAGAAAAGGGCAACCAGTGAAGAACAAACACCATTGTAAATACAACCCATATTTATGTTTATTTATTTTCCCATTTGTACTTTAACTATTTGCACATTGTTACAACACTGTATATAGACATAATATGACATTTTAAATGTCTTTATTATTTTGGAACTTCTGAGTGTAATGTTTACTGTTAATATGTATTTCTCTTTTGTTTACTATCTACTTCACTTGCTTTGGCAATGTTAACATACGTTTCCCATGCCAATAAAGCCCTTAAATTGAATTGAATTTAGAGAGAGAGAGAGAGAGAGAGAGAAGCAGCTGACAACGTAGGCTAATCACTTATTATTCCATCTACCGTCAGAGATCAAGAGAAGAAGACCTGAATTTGAATTTGAGGTTTCTAGAATCATCAAGGGTGAATTCACATGAAGCTAGAGAGAACTAGTAAATGTCTGTGCATTACAGCACAAACATATTTGGTACAAACACCATGCATTGCACATACTGTGCATATGGTCCATATCTCTGCTGTATGTCTGAATGTACCTATCCTAACAACTCCAACATTTACATATGGTCCATATAATAATAATATGCCATTTAGCAGACGCTTTTATCCAAAGCGACTTACAGTCATGTGTGCATACATTTTTACGTATGGGTGGTCCCGGAGAATCGAATCCACTACCCTGGCGTTACAAGCGCCACGCTCTACCAATTGAGCTACAGAGGACCACATATATCTGCTGTATGTCTGAATGTACCCGTCCAACACCAACATTTACATATGGTCCATATATCACCAAACAAAAGGTCAGAGAAGAGAAGAATTGCAGCATCATATGGTACAATAACATATGTGAATGCTACATCCATACAGTCCTTCCATACATCTTCTGCATATACAGTTGAAGTCGGAAGTTTACATACGCCTTAGCCAAATACATTTAAACTCAGTTTTTCACAATTCCTGACATTTAATCCTAGTAAAAATTCCCTGTTTTAGGATAGTTAGGATCACCACTTTATTTTAAGAATGTGAAATGTCAGAATAATAGTAGAGAGAATGATTTATTTCAGCTTTTATTTATTTCATCGCATTCCCAGTGGGTCAGAAGTTTACATACACTCAATTAGTATTTGGTAGCATTGCCTTTAAATTGTTTAACTTGGGTCAAACGTTTCGGGTAGCCTTCCACAAGCTTCCCACAATAAGTTGGGTGAATTTTGGCCCATTCCTCCTGACAGAGCTGGTGTAACTGAGTCAGGTTTGTAGGCCTCCTTGCTCGCACACGCTTTTTCAGTTCTGCCCACACATTTTCTATAGGATTGAGGTCAGGGCTTTGTGATGGCCACTCCAATACCTTGACTTTGTTGTCCTTAAGCCATTTTGCCACAACTTTGGAAGAATGCTTGGGGTCATTGTCCATTTGGAAGACCCATTTGCGACCAAGCTTTAACTTCCTGACTGATGTCTTGAGATGTTGCTTCAATATATCCACATAATTTTCCTTCCTCATCTATTTTGTGAAGTGCACCAGTCCCTCCTGCAGCAAAGCACCCCCACAGCATGATGCTGCCACCCCCGTGCTTCATGGTTGGGATGGTGTTCTTCGAATTGCAAATACCCCCTTTTTCCTCCAAACATAATGATGGTCATTATGGCCAAACAGTTCTAATTTTGTTTAATCAGACCAGAGGACATTTCTACAAAAAGTATGATCTTTGTCCCCATGAGCAGTTGCAAACCGTAGTCTGTCTTTTTATGGCGGTTTTTGGAGCAGTGGCTTCTTCCCTGCTGAGCGGCCTTTCAGGTTATGTCGATATAGGATTCGTTTTACTGTGGATATAGATACTTTTTCACCTGTTTCCACCAGCATCTTCATAAGGTCCTTTGCTGTTTTTCTGGGATTGATTTGCACTTTTCGCACCAAAGTACGTTCATCTCTAGGAGAAAGAACGCGTCTCCTTCCTGAGCGGTATGACGGCTGCGCAGTCCCATGGTGTTTATACTTGCGTTCTATTGTTTGTACAGATGAACGTGGTACCTTCAGGCGTTTGGAAATTGCTCCCATGGATGAACCAGACTTGTGGAGGTCTACAATTTGTTTCTGAGGTCTTGGCTGATTTCTTTTGATATTCCCATGATGTCAAGCAAAGAGGCACTGAGTTTGAAGGTAGGCCTTGAAATACATCCACAGGTACACCTCCAATTGACTCAAATGATGTCAATTAGCCTATCAGAAGCTTCTAAAGCCATTTTCTGGAATTGTCCAAGATGTTTAAAGGCACAGTCAACTTAGTGTATGTAAACTTCTGACCCACTGGAATTGTGATACGGTGAATTATAAGTGAAATAATCTGTCTGTAAACAATTGTTGGAAAAATTACTTGTGTCATGCACAAAGTAGATGTCCTAACCGACTTGCCAAAAGCGATAGTTTGTTAACAAGACATTTGTGGAGTGGTTGAAAAACCGAGTTTTAATGAATCCAAACTAAGTGTATTTAAACTTCCGACTTCAACTGTGTCTGCAGTATATCTGTAATGTAAATATACTTCGCAACACCACAGCAGTGAAGACACGGAAAATAGTCAAACACATGGAACAAGGACCATACATTACATACTCTATATATATATATATATACAGTTGAAGTAGGAAGTTTTCTCTCGCTTTCTCTCTTTCTTTAACTCTCCTTCTTTTGTAACCATTAGTGTCATATCCGTTAAGGACCTGTCGTCGTCGTATTAAGTTTCAAATCAATCACCTATTCCGTGTATCCTGTGTCATCATTTGGTTTGGTAGTAAATCAATAATCAAATCAAATCAATTTGTGATTTGTACGGAATTATCAGTAAGACTCGGGTTTGTGCAGATTCAAGAAGTCTGTGACGTTCAGAATGAGACTGATATGAGGTAAAAAAATTAAATTTTTTTTTTTATATGTATTTAATCAATTTTTTGAATAAGGCTATATACAGTGTATACAGTGCCTTCGGAAAGTATTCAGACCCCATGACTTTTTCCACATTTTGTTACGTTACAGCCATATTCTTTCCATTTGTTGTGGTCCTCTGTAGCTCAATTGGTAGAGCACGGCGCTTGTAACGCCAGGGTAGTGGGTTCGATCCCCGGGACCACACATACGTAAAAATGTATGCGCACATGACTGTAAGTCGCTTTGGATAAAAGCGTCTGCTAAATGGCATATTATTATTAGACGTTTCCACTTCACAATAACAGCACTTACATTTGACTGAGACAGCTCTAGCAGGGCAGAAATTTTACGAACTGACTTGTTGGAAATGTGGCGTATCACGTTGAAAGTCACTGAGCTCTTCGGTAAGGCCATTCTACTGCCAATGTTTGTCTATGGAGATTGCATGGCTGTGTGCTCGATTCTATATACCTGTCAGCAACAGGTGTGGCTGAAATAGCCGAATCCACTAATTTGAAGGGGTGTCCACATACTTTTGTGTGTGTGTGTGTATAAATACAGTATGTATATGAATGTAAATCTTTAGAAC
Organism: Coregonus clupeaformis; assembly: GCF_020615455.1. NCBI lineage: Eukaryota > Metazoa > Chordata > Actinopteri > Salmoniformes > Salmonidae > Coregonus > Coregonus clupeaformis. The sequence goes on along the minus strand of NC_059203.1, from coordinate 15,946,925 downwards.
AGAGAAGGATTGCTGCCTTTCTTAATGATTCATTAAACATTCTCTACATCTGGTTAGTTCCTGGAGCTGTAAGCCTTATGCAGCACAACACACACACACACACACACACACACACACACACACACACACACACACACACACACACACACACACACCGTGCCCTTGATGTAGACGGCTTACTAATGAGACATCTGTTAGGAGGGGAGATTATGACTGCGTACCAAATGGCAGCCTATTTCCTATACAGTATAGTGCACTACTTTTGACTTTGGACCCTGGTCAAAGGTAGTAGACTATTTAGAGTATAGGGTGCCATTTGGGACTCTTCCTGTGTGTTTTGACATGACCGTCTGGACTGCCGGTGGGACAGAGCTGGGCTGGGGAGCTTGTGGGACTTAAAAAAAAAAAAAACTTTTAATTTTTTTATTTAACCTTTATTTAACCAGGTAAGCCAGTTGAGAACAAGTTCTCATTTACAACTGCGACCTGGCCAAGATAAAGCAAAGCAGTGCGATAAAAACAACAACACAGAGTTACATATGGGGTAAAACAAAACATATAGTGTCAAAAATACAACAGAAAATATATATATACAGTGTGTGCAAATGTAGCAAGTTATGGAGGTAAGGCAATAAATAGGCCATAGTGCAATATAATTACAATTTAGTATTAGAGACTGGGCTCTAGGTTAACGAAGTGTGTGTCCCAAAATCACACCCTATTCCCTATATGGGTGCCACTGTGGGACGGGGTCTAAACCTTATAATAATAATAATAAAATATAATATGCCATTTAGCAGACGCTTTTATCCAAAGCAACTTACAGTCATGCGTGCATACATTTTTTCTTTTTTTTGTGTATGGGTGGTCCCGGGGATCGAACCCACTACCTTGGCGTTACAAGCGCCGTGCTCTACCAGCTGAGCTACAGAGGACCACATCTATCACCACCTTATCTAGCCCGTCACCAGCTCCAGCCATGGGGGGAACCAGGTCGGTCAGAGAGAGAGAAGACAACTGGCTGACTGCAGGACAGCAGCTCCGTTTACTAAAAGGTGATGAGAGGTTTAATATTTAAAGCTCCACTGACCTCCAGGAAAACGAAACCCTATCTTAACCCTATGTTTCACCAACTCAGTCATGTGGATCCAGGTCATCAGAGAAGTCGACCCCTTCCCTTCCTGCCTGACTGCAGTAGTCCCCGTGTAAACTACTAGAGAAGACGACAGGATTTAATATTAATAGGGAAACTAAACCCCTAGATTAGAAGCTAACCTTGTCACAACTTCCAGTCAGGGGGAACCAGGACATCTACAGAAGGCAGCCCTGGGCCTGACTGCTTTAAAAAAAAATATATATATATACCCGGATTGCCTAGTACATATCAGGTAAATACCAATGGAAACAAACCCAACTTAGTCCCGAGCTGGTCTCTGAGGATCTCCGGACATTCCATCCTTTTCCCATCTAACCTGGTCGCCACGTCCAGTGATGTGGAACCGGGTCATCATGCAGTAAAACTACTAGTGGAGGTGACAGGTCGAATAACAGGAACACTAAACTCTATCTAACCTAGCCCAAGCTAACCTGTCACCACCTCAGTCAGAGAAAGCCCACTGTGAACCAGCCTGCCATGACCAGTTACTGCAGTAGCCCAATGTGACCTACTGGAGAGGACGGCAGATTGAACAGGAAGACTAAACCTATCTTTCACCCAACTCAGTTACGTGGATCCAGGTCCAACAGAGAAGTCAACCCTGAACCAGGAGCCAAGTGATGGCTTTACGTGATCAATGACTTGTTTCTCTCTTACCCGTTGATGCTCAATTTCCTCGTAAATATCAGGGAAATACCAGCAGACAGTGGAAACAGTGCTGTAATGCGAAGTGTTAGCAAGGATGCTTTTGTGTAAGCCATCCGCATGCAGCTTTTGAGAAGAGCCAGGGTGAGAGAAGTGGAGAGTGAGAGTTAAAACCTTATCCTCATTTGTGTGTGTGTGTGTGTGTGTGTGTGTGTTGGTAAAATGCTAATTACCAGAGAGACTCATGAAAGTCAGGAAATGTAATATCCATATAGCTAATGTTCTCAAGCTAGAAGTCGGGCTACTGGCTGGACAGAGAAAACCTATTGGTATTTGGTCAGGGAAACTTGGGTAAAGGGATGCCAGTTTTGGTTATGCTATGGCTTTTTGCTTTTTCGCATTATAATTAAATCATGGCAACTTTCCACCAATCCCCAAATAAAAACATTGTTTGTTAAATGGTTATGCTATACCTTTTGCATAGTGCTTAAAGCATAGAGACTGCCCACGTCAATCTCTAAACACCACATTTCTTTCTCCAGAAATCAATATGTCAAAAGGTGAAATGACTCAAAACTCCAGATTTTTTTTTTTTTTTACATAATATATAACGTCATAGCCCTGTGGTGTTATTTCAAAAGTCTTACAGTGATAATCAATATTCAAAGCTAGTTTCCATTTTCTTTTGTATTAGTATTGTATCTTGTAATTTGTAAATGTCCCAAAATAATTGTTCACAAAATATTATATACACTTTGTCCCCAGTCTTTACCTGGTGTGTTTCCATAACATGAGCCTGAATAGAATATTACTGAGTTGAGTCAACATGAACCAAATTATGCTCATAAAATAGAAGATTTAATTAAATACATTTTAGTACTAAGAGAAAACCATGCATTTTCAGTAAGTGAGAAAATGCTTCTTGCTTCTCCTCCCCAAAATATGAACGTGTCACGCCCTGACCTGAAGAGACTGTTATTCTCTAGGTAGTTTGGTCAGGGTGTGAAAATCTATGTTTTTGTATTTCTATGTTTGGCCCGGGGTGTGGTTCCCAATCAGAGGCAGCTGTCGCTCGTTGTCTCTGATTGGGGATCATCCTTAGGCAGCCAGTGTTTTCCTGCCTGTGTTGTGGGATCTTGTTTGTGTTCCTGTTTGGCTTGTTAGAGTGTATAGCCCGTAGGACGTCACGGTTTCGTCGAGTTTGTTATTTTTGTCTAGTGTTTATCCAGTTTAATAAACGTGTTCGCATACCACGCTTTACCTTGGTCTGACCCGTCTCGCTCAACGATCGTGACAGAATGTTACACCTTACCCAAGGCTTTGGAGATAGAATTCTAGACGCAAAACATAATTCTGCTCTGAACCAGACCGTAACCACTTAATGTTACGCTGCAGGCCTGTGTGTTTAAGGGTGCGTCCCAAATGGTACCCTTTATAGTGCACTACCCTTTGACCCCCAAAAAAGTGCACTATATAGGGAATAGGGGTGCCATTTGGGAAACACGCAGCCTTTAGACTTTAGACTAAAAGAAGCTAAAACGGCGTCCTCGATAGAGGAGCTTTAGTCACAGGGACAGGAAATTACGTCCGAGTATACCAAATTTTTATTTTATTTTATTTATTTCACCTTTATTTAACCAGGTAAACCAGTTGAGAACAAGTTCTCATTTACAACTGCGACCTGGCCAAGATAAAGCATAGCAGTGCGATAAAAACAACAACACAGAGTTACATATGGGGTAAAACAAAACAAAAATCAAAAAAATACAACAGAAATACAATTAATATACAGTGTGCAAATTTAGCAAGTTATGGAGGTAAGGCAATAAAATAGGCTGTAGTGCAAAATAATTATAATTTAGTATTAACACTGGAATGATGTGCAAGAGATGATGTGCAAATAGAGATACTGGGGTACAGATGAGCAAAATAAATAACAATATAGGGATGAGGTAGTTGGGCGGGCTAATTTCAGATGGGCTGTGTACAGGTGCAGTGATCGGTAAGGTGCTCTGACAACTGATGCCTAAAGTTAGTGAGGGAGATAAGCGTCTCCAGCTTCAGAGATTTTTGCAGTTTGTTCCAGTCATTGGCAGCAGAGAACTGGAAGGAATTGCGGCCAAAGGAGGTGTTGGCTTTGGGGATGACCAGTGAGATATACCCGCTGGAGCTGCAGACTACGGGTGGGTGTTGCTATGGTGACCAATGAGCTAAGATAAGGCGGGGATTTGCCTAGCAGTGATTTATAGATGGCCTGGAGCCAGTGGGTTTGGCGAGCGAATATGTAGTGAGGACCAGCCAACAAGAGCGTACAGGTCACAGTGGTGGGTATTATATGGGGCTTTGGAGACAAAACGGATGGCACTGTGATAGACAACATCCAATTTGCTGAGTAGAGTGTTGGAGGCTATTTTGTAAATGACATCGCGAAGTCAAGGATCGGTAGGATAGTCAGTTTTACAAGGGCATGTTTGGCAGCATGAGTGAAGGAGGCTTTGTTGCGAAATAGGAAACCGATTCTAGATTTAACTTTGGATTGGAGATTCTTAATGTGAGTCTGGAAGGAGAGTTTACAGTCTAACCAGACACCTAGATATTTGTAGTTGTCCACGTACTCTAGGTCAGACCCGTCTAGAGTAGTGATTCTAGTCGGGTGGGCGGGTGCAAGCAGCGTTCGGTTGAAGAGCATGCATTTTGTTTTACTAGTGTTTAAGAGCAGTTGGAGGCTACTGAAGGAGTGTTGTATGGAATTGAAGCTCGTTTGGAGGTTTGTTAACACAGTGTCCAATGAAGGGCCAGATGTATACAAAATGGTGTCGTCTGCGAGAGGTGGATCTGAGAGTCACCAGCAGCAAGAGCGACGTCATTGATATACACAGAGAAAAGAGTTGGCCCAAGAATTGAACCCTGTGGCACCCCCATAGAGACTGCCATAGGTCCAGACAACAGGCCCTCCGATTTGACACATTGAACTCTATCTGAGAAGTAGTTGGTGAACCAGGCGAGGCAGTCATTAGAGAAACCAAGGCTATTTAGTCTGCCAATAAGAATGCGGTGGTTGACAGAGTCGAAAGCCTTGGCCAGGTCAATGAAAACGGCTGCACAGTACTGTCTATTATCGATCGCGGTTATAATATCATTTAGGACCTTGAGCGTGGCTGAAGTGCACCCATGACCAGCTCGGAAACCGGATTGCATAGCAGAGAAGGTGCGGTGGGATTCGAAATGGTTGGTGATCTGTTTGTTGACTTGGCTTTCAAAAACTTTTGAAAGGCAGGGCAGGATGGATATGGGTCTGTAACAGTTTGGATCTAGAGTGTCACCCCTTTGAAGAGGGGGATGACCGCGGCAGCTTTCAATCTCTGGGGATCTCAGACGTTACGAAAGAGAGGTTGAACAGGCTAGTAATAGGGGTTGCGACAATTTAGTGGCTAGTTTTAGAAAGAAAGGGTCCAGATTGTCTAGTCCAGATGATTTGTAGGGGTCCAGATTTTGCAGCTCTTTTAGAACATCAGCTGTCTGGATTTGTGTGAAGGAGAAGCGGGGGGGCATGGGCAAGTTGCAGCGGAGGGGTGCAGAGCTGGTGGCCGGGGTAGTGGTAGCCAGGTGGAAAGCATGGCCAGCCGTAGCAAAATGCTTGTTGAAATTCTCGATTATTGTAGATTTATCGGTGGTGATAGTGTTTCCTAGCCTCAGTGCAGTGGGCAGCTGGGAGGAAGTGCTCTTATTTTCCATGGACTTTACAGTGTCCCAAAACTTTTTGGAGTTAGTGCTACAGGATGCAAATTTCTGTTTGAAAAAGTTAGCCTTTGCTTTCCTAACTGCTTGTGTATATTGGTTCCTAACTTCCCTGAAAAGTTGCATATCACGGGGGCTATTTGATGCTAATGCAGTACGCCACAGGATGTTTTTGTGCTGGTCAAGGGCAGTCAAGTCTGAGGAGAACCAGGGGCTATATCTGTTCTTAGTTCTGTATTTTTGAATGGGGCATGTCTATTTAAGATTGAGAGGAAATTACTTTTAAAGAACAACCAGGCATCCTCTACTGACGGAATGAGATCTATATCCATCCAGGATACCTGGGCCAGGTCAATTAGGAAGGCCTGCTCGCTGAAGTGTTTTTGGGAGCGTTTGACAGTGATGAGGGGTGGTCGTTTGACCGCGGACCCGATACGGACGCAGGCAATAAGGCAGTGATCGCTGAGATCCTGGTTGAAGACAGCGGAGGTGTATTTAGAGGGTAAGTTAGTCAGGATGATATCTATGAGGGTACCCATGTTTACGGATTTAGGGTTGTACCTGGTAGGTTCGTTGATAATTTGCGTGAGGTTGAGGGCATCTAGCTTGGATTGTAGGATGGCTGGGGTATTAAGCATATCCCAATTTAGGTCACCAAGCAGTACGAACTCTGAGGATAGATGGGGGGCAATCAGTTCACATATGGTGTCCAGGGCACAGCTGGGGCTGAGGGGGTCTGTAGAAGCGGCAACAGTGAGAGATTTATTTCTGGAAAGGTGGATTTTTAGAACTAAAAGCTCAAACTGTTTGGGCACAGACCTGGATAGTATGATGGAGCTCTGCAGGCTATCTCTACAGTAGATTGCAACTCCACCCCTTTGGCAGTTCTATCTAGACGGAAAATGTTATAGTTGGGGATGGAAATTTCAGAATTTTTGGTGGCCTTCCTAAGCCAGGATTCAGACACTGCTAGAACATCAGGGTTGGCGAGTGTGCTAACGCAGTGAATAACTCAAACTTAGGAAGGAGGCTTCTGATATTTATGTGCAGAAAACCAAGACTTTACGGTTACAGAAGTCAATAAATGATAGCTCCTGGGGAGTAGGAGTGATACTGGGGGGCTGCAGGGCCTGGGTTAGCCTCTACATCACCAGAGGAACAGAGGAGGAGTAGAATAAGGATACGACTAAAGGCTTTAAGAACTGGTCTTCTAGTGCGTTGGGTACATAGAATAAAGGGGGCAGTTCTCCGGGCGTTGTAGAAAAGATTCAGGGCATTATGTACAGAAAAGGATATGGAAGGATATGAGTACAGTTCAGGTAATCCTAAGTGTTGGGTAACAATGAAAGAGATAGCATCATTGGAGGCATCGATTGAGCCGGTCTCGGCGTGTATGGGGGGGGGAACAAAGGAACTATATGAGACAGTTTGAGAGGGACTAGGGGTTCTACATTGAAATTGTATAATAAGAACTAACCCAAACAGCAATAGGCAAGGCATAATTGACATAGGAGAGAGGCATAAAGCAGTCACGTGTTATTAGAGAGAGCTAAGACACAACTGGAAATAGCGATAACGTTTGGGCTAAGACTAAACAGAAAAAAACAGGACAGAGTACCGTGTAAAGGAACAGTCCAGCAGGCATCAGCTGTGCAGCTGAGTGATCATAAGGTCCAGTGAACAGCAATATGTGAGTCCGAGAGCAGTTCAAATTGGTGCTTCAGCACAGCTAGCAGGGAGCTAGCAGGCTAGCTCAAGGCTAACTGGTGCTTGCTATATGGCAATGGTATCAGCCAGCAACAGGTTGCAGCTAGCTAGCTGGTTGTGATGATCCGGCGCTAGGGTCCAGTGATTCCGGCAGAAAGTCCAATAAGCTATGGGTCGATAGCACGCTGGGTCGATAGTACGCTGTGCAGACTGGCCGACGAATTGTCCAGGCTAGCTAGAGCTGGCTGGTGGATAGTGTAGGCCACGGACAAAGATGAAGACGCTAACAGTGACTAATAACACGTAGCCATTTAGTTGCAGCTAGCTAGCTGGTTGTGATGATCCGGCGCTAGGGTCCAGTGATTCCGGCAGAAAGTCCAATAAGCTATGGGTCGATAGCACGCTGGGTCGATAGCACGCTGTGCAGACTGGCCGATCAATTGTCCAGGCTAGCTAGAGCTGGCTGGTGGATAGTGTAGGCCACGGACAGTGGTGGAGACGCTACTCGGTAACTAATAGCAGGTAGCCAATTCAGATTGCGGCTACACACGTTTCAGCTTACGGTTCTTGATGAAAGTTATAAAGAAATAATAGAATCCTTTCCACGTTGGGTGAGGCGGGTTGCAGGAGAGTATATTTAGTTAAAGAGTGAAAGTAAAAAATTTAGAAATATAGACAAAAAAACAAGAAACGGGATATTTACACAGGACGAAAAATAAAAGCGACCGTACTGCTACGCCATCTTGGAAAACGAATGTGAGGTCACAGGAAGTGATGTAATATATCCTGCTCATTTCACTTCCTGTGTACCAAAATTAAAAGGTGAAGTTTGCGGAAATGTGCTGTGCTCCTGAAGGGGTGGGGGGGGGGGAATGGTTGTCAGGTTGAGCTGGTGATTGACCTCAACGCTGTAGGCCCAACTGTAATATGCTTTAAGGTCAAGAGCTAAAGGTGGCATTTCTGCCTGACTAAAATGCAGACGTTGCATTGCATCAACCAATGGCTGTGTGCCCACAGCATCATCTGCACAGTTGGTTATTACTATGTGGTTAGTTGATATGTTAAAGAGATTCTCCGGTATGTTAGTATACCTTTCTGCCAGTAGTTCTGAAAGTAGCGCTCACGAGCCAAAAAAGTCATAGAAAATGACGTACTACATCACACATGTATGTGCACCACGTCACTGCGCTCTCTCTTTCTGCTGTGTCCACTGAGCCATTGGGCCCTGCAACCTCATTGGATAACGCTGGGCATGCCTCTTGCAAGGTGTCACTTCAATGCGAGGGGATGAAGCTCATTTTGCTAGAACTCGAATTGCTAGGGGGCTGACCCACGATGGGGGGGGGGGGGTATGTAAGAAAACAGTCGCTTTCAAACTAGGGATTTGGTGGCTAATTAAAGTAAGACAGTAATTCTGCTCACAGATTATGCATGTATGAACTACACATTGACACATCCAGCCCAAAGCGGGAGGTTTCAAAAATACTTCCTTAGTCGCCGAAGTAACGGAGCATGTCTTTAAACACCCATCCATGTGTTGTGAGATCTGGCAAGTGTCTGCGATGTACTTAGACGGGAACACCCCCCCCAAATGTCCTCAATAGACAGAGGAGTCAAAAGGAAGTGATGTCATCGTATACCAAATTAAACAACAGAGGTGACTTCCTGTGTACCAAAATGTCTTGTTTCAGGTTGTACACCATACACACACACACACACACACACACACATAATACTTTTGGATCCACAAAACAACAAAACATCTCAAATGTCCCTGTTTGCATGGACACTCAAGGGTACAGAAAGAACCTTATTTTCCAAACAGCTAGGCTAGGCTGGCTGCCCCCCCCCGCCACACACGGAGCTAAAGGTCAATCAGGAGAATGCTGACACGTATAAACAGCTTTGGCATACTAGGTCTGCGTCGCAAACGGCACCCTACTCCCTACTTCGTGCACTAATAGGGCTCTGGTCAAAAGTAGTGCACTATATAGGGAATAGGGTGCCATTTGGGATGCAGTATTTATGTTAGGACTCTGCATATACAGCTAAAAACATACATCAAGACATGTTGAGTGTCTGTACATCCGCACGCTGTGTGTGTGTGTGTGTGTGTGTGTGTGTGTGTGTGTGTGTGTGTGTGTGTGTGTGTGGGTTGAAACCCTAGTAGCATCAAATGGACCAACAGTCAGGATGTCTAGCGATCCCACAGACAACCTTAGTCAGCAACAAACCTCTCCCTCTCCTCTCCTCTCCTCTCCTCTCCTCTCCTCTCCTCTCCTCTCCTCTCCTCTCCTCTCCTCTCCTCTCCTCTCCTCTCCTCCTCTCCTCACTCCTCCACTACACCACCACCACACTACACCACCACCACACTACACCACCACACTACACCACCACCACACTACACACACCACACTACAACACTACACCACCACACTACACCACCACCACACTACACCACCACACACCACCACCACACTACACCACCACACTACCACCACCACACTACACCACCACCACACTACACCACCACACTACACCACCACACTACACAACCACACTACACCACCACACTACACCACCACACTACACCACCACCACACTACACTACCACACTACACCACCACCACACTACACTACACCACCACACTACACCACCACACTACACCACCACCACACCACACTACCACACTACACCACCACCACACTACACCACCACACTACACTACACCACCACACTACACCACCACACTACACCACCACCACACTACACCACCACACTACACCACCACCACACTACACCACCACACTACACCACCACACTACACCACCACACTACACCACCACACTACACCACCACCACTACACCACCACCACACTACACCACCACACTACACCACCACCACACTACACCACCACCACACTACACCACCACACTACACCACCACACTACACCACCACACTACACCACCACACTACACCACCACTACACCACCACCACACTACACTACCACACTACACCACCACCACACTACACTACACCACCACACTACACCACCACACTACACCACCACCACACCACACTACCACACTACACCACCACCACACTACCACCACCACACACTACCACACTACACCACCACACTACACCACCTCACTACACCACCACACTACACCACCTCACCACACTACACTACCACACTACACCACCACACTACACCACCACACTACACCACCACCACCACACTACACCACCTCACCACACTACCACACTACACTACCACACTACACCACCACCACACTACACCACCACACTACACCACCACACTACACCACCACACTACACCACCACACTACACGACCACCACACTACACCACCACCACACTACACCACCACACTACACTACACCACCCCACTACACCACCACAACACACTACACCACCACCACACTACACTACCACACTACACCACCACACTACACTACCACACTACACCACCACCACACTACACCACCACCACACTACACCACCACACTACACCACCACCACACTACACCACCACCACACTACACCACCACCACTACACCACCACCACCACCACCACACTACACCACCACCACACTACACCACCACCACACTACACCACCACACTACACCACCACCACACTACACCACCACCACACTACACCACCACCACAACACACTACACCACCACACACACCACACTACACTACCACACTACACCACCACCACACTACACCACCACACTACACCAACACACTACACCAACACACTACACCACCACACTACACCACCACCACACTACACCACCACCACACTACACCACCACACTACACCACCACACTACACCACCACCACACTACACCACCACACTACACCACCACCACACTACACCACCACCACAACACACTACACCACCACCACACCACCACACTACACTACCACACTACACCACCACCACACTACACCACCACACTACACCACCACTACACCACCACCACACCACCACACTACACTACCACACTACACCACCACCACACTACACCACCACACTACACCACCACCACTACACCACCACACTACACCACCACCACACTACACCACCACACTACACCACCACCACACTACACCACCACACTACACCACCACCACACTACACTACCACACTACACCACCACCTCACCACACCACCACACTACACCACCACCACACTACAACACCACACTACACCACCACACTACACCACCACACCACACCACCACACTACACCACCACCACACTACACTACCCCACACCACCACACTACACCACCACACTACACCACCACACTACACCACCACACTACACCACCACACTACACCACCACACTACACCACCACACTACACCACCACCACACTACACCACCACACTACACCACCACACTACACCACCACCACACTACACCACCACACTACACCACCACACTACACTACCACCTACACCACCACACTACACTACCACACTACACCACCACACTACACTACCACCTACACCACCACACTACACTACCACACTACACCACCACCACACTACACTACCACACTACACCACCACCACACTACACCACCACCACACTACACCACCACACTACACCACCACCACACTACACTACTACACCACCACCACACTACACCACCACACTACATTACCACACTACACCACCACCACACTACACCACCACACTACACCACCACCACATTACACCACCACACTACACCACCACACTACACCACCACCACACTACACCACCACCACACTACACTACCACCACACTACACCACCACACTACACCACCACAATACACCACCACCACACTACACCACCACCACACTACACCACCACACTACACCACCACCACACTACACCACCACCACACTACACCACCACCACACTACACCACCACCTCAACACACTACACCACCACCACACCACCACACTACACTACCACACTACACCACCACCACACTACACCACCACACCACACTACACCACCACACTACCACCTACACTACCACACTACACCACCACACTACACCACACCACACTACCACACTACACTACCACACTACACCACCACCTCACCACACCACCACACTACACGACTACCACACTACACCACCACACTACCACACTACACCACCTCACTACACCACCACACTACACCACCACCACACCACCACACTACACCACCACCACACTACACTACCAAACTACACCACCACCACACTACACCACCACACTACACCACCACACTACACCACCACCACACTACACTACACCACCACCACACCACACTACACCACCACCACACCACACTACACCACCACACTACACCACCACCACACCACCACCACACTACACACCACCACACTACACCACCACCACACTACAACACCACACTACACCACCACACTACACCACCACACTACACCACCACACTACACCACCACACTACACCACCACACTACACCACCACACTACACCACCACACTACACTACCACACTACACCACCACACTACACCACCACCACACCACACTACACCACCACACTACACCACCACACTACACCACCACACTACACTACCACACTACACCACCACACTACACTACCACCACCACCACCACACCACCACACTACACCACCACACTACACGACCACCACACTACACCACCACACTACACCACCACCACACTACACACACCACCACACTACACCACACACACTACACCACCACACTACACTACCACACTACACCACCACACTACACCACCACCTCACCACCACACTACCACACTACACCACCACACTACACCACCACACACCACACTACACTACACCACCACACTACACTACACACTACACCACCACACTACACCACCACACTACACCACCACACACACACCACCACACTACACCACCACACTACACCACCTCACCACACTACCACACTACACTACCACACTACACCACCACCACACCACCACACTACACCACCACACTACACTACACTACACCACCACACTACACCACCACACCACACTACACCACCACCACCACACTACACCACCACACTACACCACCACACCACACTACACCACCACACCTACACCACACTACACCACCACCACACTACACCACCACACTACACCACCACCACCACACTACACCACCACACCACACTACACCACCACTACACCACCACCACACTACCACACTACACCACCACCACACTACACCACCACACTACACCACCACCACACTACACCACCACACTACACCACCACCACACCACACTACACTACCACACCACACTACACTACCACACTACACCACCACACTACCAGCTTCTCTTCTTCTACCCCTGTAGCTCAGTTGGTAGAGCATGGCACTTGCAACACCAGGGTTGTGGGTTCGTTTCCCACGGGGGTTGTGGGTTCGTTTCCCACGGGGGGCCAGTATGAAAATGTATGCACTCACTAACTGTAAGTCGCTCTGGATAAGAGCGTCTGCTAAATGACTAAAATGTAAATGTACTATTTCCTCCTGTGCAGAGAGTATTATTATTTTGTATTAAATGCTACTAGAAGAACAGAACAGAACCACTTCTTTCTCTTCTACAACAGAACAACAGACGGCAGAGAGTCTTTGTTCCAAATGGCACCCTATTCCCTATATATTACACTAAGGATCTTGGTCAAAAGTAGTGCACTACATAGGGAATAGGGTGGCATTTGGGATGCAGACAAAGTCTTTGTTCCTGTAGAAGAAAACGGTTGCATACACACACACACACACACACACACACACACACACACACACACACACACACAAAGGTAGGCCATGTCATTTAGAATCTGTCCTCGGAGAGAAAGGCCTTGTTTTTCCTTTTAAGAATTGCTGCTGGTAAAATCAGGGCAGTGAGGAGCGTAAAGTGTGTGTGTGTGTGTGTTTAGTGTGCGTGTGTGTGTGTGTGTGCGTAGTTGTGAGGGGCAGGAAATAGAAGAGTTGGGGAATGGTCCTTATTAAGGTAGACTGTGCTCCATGGCAGTCATTCCTAGTGGGGTTGAGATTAAATAGAATGTGTCACAGGGGAATGAGAGACGTGTGCTACTGGCCCATATTAGAATGATCATTCCTCCCTCTCATCTTCCTCCCTCTCTCCTCCTCCTCTCTACTCCTCCTCTTCCCTCTCTCCTCACTACTCCTCCTCTTCCCTCTCTCCTCCTCCTCCCTCCTCTCTCCTCCTCCTCTCCCCTCCTCCTCTCTCCTCCTCCCTCCTCTCTCTCTCTCTCTCCTCCTCCCTCTCTCCTCCTCTTCCCTCTCTCCTCCTCCTCTCTCCTCCTCCTCTCCCTCCTCCTCTCTCTCCTCCTCTCTCCTCCTCTCCTCTCTCCTCTCTCTCCCTCCTCTCCTCCTCTCCTCCTCTCTCTCCTCCTCTCTCCTCCTCCTCTCCCCTCCTCCTCTCCCCTCCTCCTCTCCTCCTCCTCTCCCCCCTCCTCCTCTCCTCCCTCTCCTCCTCCTCTCTACTCCTCCTCTTCCCCTCTCTCCTCCTCTCCCTCCTCCTCTCCCCTCCTCCTCCCTCCTCCCTCCTCCTCCTCTCCCTCCCTCTCTCCCTCCCTCTCCCCTCCTCCTCTCCCTCTCTCCCTCCTCCTCCTCTCTCCTCCCTCCTCCTCTCCCTCCTCCTCCTCTCCCCCTCCTCTCTCCTCCTCCTCTCCCCTCCTCCTCTCTCCTCCTCCTCTTCCCTCCTCCTCTCACTCCTCCCTCCCTCTCTCCTCTCCTCTCTCCTCCTCCTCTCCCCTCCTCCTCTCTCCTCCTCCTCTCTCCTCCTCCTCTTCCCTCTCTCCTCTCTACTCCTCCTCTTCCCTCTCTACTCCTCCTCTCTACTCCTCCTCTTCCCTCTCTCCTTCTCCTGTGAATCCGGTGAGACTGACCAGAGAGAGGGGACATCGCCTTCCACCTGATGGCGAAAACTTGAATCGCACCGCATCTGCCTCAAGCACAAATTCACGTTGTTCCTATGACCAGAGAACGTGAAATAAAATAGGCACAACGAGCTGCTAATAACAATAAAAACGCAGGGCTATAAATAATAATATTTTATAATATTATAATATAAATATCGATACACTTGGCACCTCATTCATTGCAGCTGCAGCGCGAGTGGGAGTAGGGAGAAGCGAGTTTTACGTTTTGTAATAGTGTTGAATAAAAACTTAAACATGAACTCACTCATAAAAAACAGCAGCTCTTTGCTGTATTCTTTGACAGTCTCCCTCTCTGGTCATGGTTTTAAAAGTTATGAAATCTCAGGTAGGCTTGTATCAAACTTGTTGGCACAGTGATTTGAGCTATCAGATTGGCCAGCGCAGTAGGTGCACTCAATTTAGCAACAGATCTCCAGGTCCGCCGGGTAGGTGGGGACACTTTGCCTATCTGGTGTGTGCAGGGCTTCTGAATCAACTGCACCTTCCCCCCAACAGAGCAACACCATTAATAAAAAAGCAGCGCAAGACAAATGTTTGGTGATCGACTAGGAATGAGGATCCCTCTGATGAGAATGGATTTATTTGTATTAGGAATGAGGATCCCTCTGATGAGAATGGATTTTTTTGTATTAGGAATGAGGATCACTGATGAGAATGGATTTATTTGTGTGTGTGTGTGTGTGTGTGTGTATGTGTGTGAGTGTGTGCGTGTGTGTATGTGTGTGTGTGTGTGTATGTGTGTGCGTGTGTGTATGTGTGTGTGTGTGTGTGCGTGTCCACATACAGTATGTCATACTATAGGGTTCACAGAAGGCCGGTTGCACCTTAATTAGGGAGGACGGGTTCATAGTAATGGTTGGAACAGAATAAATGGAATGGTATCCAACACATGGTTTCCATGGTTTCCATGTTTGACACCATTCCATTTACGTGTTCTAGGCTGGGGTTCTAGGCTGGGATATCAGGATTTAAACTGGGATATAGAGGTCTAGAATGGCATATAGGGTTCTAGGCTGGGGTTCTAAGCTGGGATATAGGGTTCTAAATTGGGATATAGGGTTCTAGACTGGGACATAGGACACCGTCTGAAGGACGTAGTCTGTATGATGTATGCTGGGATAAGATGTCTTCTCCAGTGAGATGTGAGGGGCCATCAACCAGAAAAGGAAAAGGAGAGAGAGAGGAGGGAGGGAGGGAGGGAGGGAGGTGTGAGGAGAGAGGAGGTCAGACAGACACAGTGAGGGAACAGAGGAGGAAATGAGAGGGAGAGAGAGAGGGATGGAGAGAGGTAAGAAGGGAGAGAAAGGGATGAGAGAAGTAAGAAGGGAGAGAGGTGAAAAGACAGTCAGGGTTAAGGAACAAACAGAGACTTCCGGAGAGGACACTGCTCACAAAACAGTTCACACTGCTCCTGCTACCTGTTTCTACAGCACCAACTTGCGAGTTGGGTCATCTACCGTTCTTATTTTTATTTTTTTATTTTACCAGGTAAATTGACCCGAGAACACATTCGCGTTTACAGCAACGACCTGGGGAATAGTTACAGGACTTTACATTTACAATTTAGTCATTTTAGCAGACGCTCTTATCCAGAGCGACTTACAGTTAGTGAGTGCATACATTTTTCATACTGGCCTATGACTTTCAATGTAGCAACTGTTTGCTTGCAGAGGACTACCTGGGCAAAGTGGCTACTCTCAGCAAACAAGAAGCGAACTTACACAAGCTACTGGGAAATCCACACCCGCCTAGTTTCTCTTGTACTCCAGTAACTGGACGCCGCTCTGGCCTGGTGGGAGTGTCGCCGCCGTGTCGTCTCTCAACAACCGACTGGCCCAGTGCTCTGCAGGGATGCCTCGCCGAAGGGGTCTCCCCCCCTTGCCTGGAGTTAGTCGGATGCTTCTGGATGACTTAGTGGACGTTCCTGGTCTCGACCCTACCAACCCCAGCCATGGAGCCACGTCACTCACCCTGGAAGTAGAGAGCAGCAGCCTCTGGCAATAACTCCTTGGTGATGAGAAGCCCCAGACCGGATACAGACTTCAAACAGCTTTGCCGCCCTGGATCCATAGGTTCCGGCGCCTTCGTCCCCTGGGGGGGCTTCCTCTTCGAGATCGGTTCCGGAGGTAGCTGCACCTTCGTCCTCTGTTCTGTCTGCCTCTCTGGTGGCTTCTACCTATGGGTTCAGATCCTCAGAGCTCCTCCCTCATCACACCGTGAGGGTGTCTGAAACTCCAGCCCTCTTCATCAACCACAATGGATTCTAGGGCTGGCTTGGGTCCATCGGGCCCCACCTCCCATTGGTCCTCGAAGGGGTCTTCTAAACCACTCGAGGCGAAAGATCGGCCGGACCTCCTCGGCCATTTCACCAGCTGTCGTCATCGGCAGCTCTATGGTGAGAAAAATGTAGGTTCCCGTGGCAAAAACCCTGTGCTATCCTGGAGCACGAGTGCAGGACATTACAAGGCTGCTTCCTACTGTTCTATGACACCATTAGGAGGACTAGCTCGGAACTGCTGAAAATGAATTTTGAAGAACTGATCCTCGCTCTGAAAGATTCCAAAAAGCGGCCAATAATTTCAAGTCCGGCGTTGGGCCGCGGGTGTGAAATATCTGGCCCCGTGTAGCTCAGTTGGTAGAGCATGGCGCTTGCAACGCCAGGGTTGTGGGTTTTGATTCCCACGAGGGGCCAGTATGAATGCCAACGGTGTAGGTGTTGCCATTTATGTTCAGAGTCGTATTCCTGTAAAGCTTAGAGACGATCTCATGTCAAATGCTGTTGAAGTAGTATGGCTACAGGTTCACCTGCCTCACCTAAAGCCCATTCTGGTGGGAAGCTGCTATAGACCACCAAGTGCTAACAATCTGTATCTGGATAACATGTGTGAAATGCTTGATAATGTATGTGATATCAACAGAGAGATATATTTTCTGAGTGACCTAAATATTGACTGGATTTCATCAAGCTGCTCACAAAAAAAAGCCTAAAACTGTAACCAGTGCCTGCAACCTGGTTCAGGTTATCGGTCAACCTATCAGGGTATTTACAAACAGCACAAGAATGAAATCATCAACATGTATTGATCTCATTTTTACTAATGCTGCAGAAATCTGCTTTAAAGCAGTATCCAAATCCATTGGATGTAGTGATCACAATATAGTAGCCGTATCTAGGAAAACCAAAGGCTGGGCCTAATATAGTGTATAAGAGGTCATACAATACGTTTTGTAGTGATTCATATGTTGAAGATAAAAAATAATATTTGCTTGTCTGTGGTGTGTAATGGGGAGCAAACAGATGCTGCATTTGACACTTATGAAATTGCTTATTCCAGTTACTAATAATCATTAACCCATTAAGAAAATTACTGTAAAAACTGTTACATCCGGTAGATTGATGAGGAATTGAAAAATGGTATGGTTGAGAGGGTTGAGGCAAAAGGAAATAAGTCTGGCTGCACAGCCGATTGGCAAACGTACTGTAAATTGAGAAATCATGTGACTAAACTGAATAAAAAGCAGAAGAAACTACACTATGAAACAAAGATAAATGACATTAAAAAAAGATCGTAAAAAGCTTTGGAGCACCTTAAATGAAGTTTTGGGCAAAAAGGCAAACTCGGCTCCATCATTCATTGAATCAGATGGCTCGTTCATCACAGAACCCACTGATATAAGATTAGAAACTTAGGCATGACATGCCAACAACAAATTCTGAACCTACACATCCATGCATAACTGACCAAATTATAAAAAACAAGCCTTGTAATTTTGAATTCTGTAAAGTGCGTTTGGAAGAGGTGAAAAACTTGTTGTCAACAAGCTGGAAAATGACTGAAGATGACAGGCCTGGAGCAAAGAAAAATACATTATGCTACCCAAATATAGTAGTAAACAGTAAAGCCCCCTTTACTGGCTCAAACAGCTGACCAATCAGCCCTGTTACCAACTCTTACTAAACGTGTTTTCTAATTGGTGTTTGACCAGACACAATGCTATTTCAAAGTAAACAAATTAAATACAGATTTTCAGCACGCTTACAGGGAAGGACATTCAACAAGCACAGCACTTACACAAATGACTGCTGATTGGCTGAGAGAAATAGATAAAAAAGCTGTTTTGTTAGACTTCAGTGCAGCTTTTGACATTTTTGGTTATAATCTGCTGCTGGAAAAACATATGTGTTGTTGCTTTACATCCCCTGCTATATTGTCACGCCCCTGGCTCTGGGGACTCTTAAATGTTGAGCCAGGGTGTGGAGTTTCTATGTTGTGTTTTCTATGTTTAGTTGCTAGATCGTTTAGATCTATGTTGGCCAGGGTGGTTCCCAATCAGAGGCAGCTGTCGCTCGTTGTCTCTGATTGGGGACCATACTTAGGTAGCCTGTTGGCACTAGTGGGTTGTGGGATCTTGTTCCGTGTAGGTTTGTTGTGTGTAACCTTAAGACGTCACGTATCGTTTGTTTGTTGTTTTGTCGTGTTTGCACAGTTATAATAAACATGTACGCTTATCCCGCTGCGCCTTGGTTCGACCAATCTTTAAACGATCGTGACATATATTGTGGATCGAGAGTTACAGTGGTTTGCGAAAGTATTCACCCCCCTTGGCATTATTCCTATTTTGTTGCCTTACAACCTGGAATTAAAATGGATATTTGGGGGGTTTGTATTGACTTACACAACATGCCTACCACTTTGACGATACAAAATTTGTTTTTTAAATCTGATTCTACTGCTTGCATCAGTTACCTGTTGTGGAATAGAGTTCCATGTAGTCATGGCTCTATGTAGTACTGTGCACCTCCCATAGTCTGTTCTGGACTTGGGGACTGTGAAGAGACCTCTGGTGGCATGTCTTGTGGGGTATGCATGGGTGTCTGATCTGTATGCTAGTAGTTTGACTTCATCACTACTTGTATTTGTGAGAAGTATTGACATGTTGAACGCACCGAGCTGTCTGTTTAAACGACTATGGCGACAGCTGAAAAGAACCCTTTTGGAACCCTTTTTTCTAAGGGTATACATAGCATTTAGGTCTTTGTGGGTGTGGAGTTGGCTGGGAGGGGCTGGGCTGGGAGAGGCTGGGAGAGGCTGGGAGAGGCTGGGAGAGACTGGGAGAGGCTGGGCTGGGAGAGGCTGGGAGAGGCTGGGAGAGGCTGGGCTGGGAGGAGGCTGGGAGAGGCTGGGAGAGGCTGGGAGAGACTGGGAGAGGCTGGGAGATGGGCTGGGCTGGGAGAGGCTGGGAGGCTGGGAGAGACTGGGAGAGACTGGGAGAGGCTGGGAGAGGCTGGGAGGGGCTGGGAGAGGCTGGGAGAGGCTGGGGAGACTGGGCTGGGCTGGGATGGGCTGGGCTGGGCGGGGCTGGGCTGGGAGGGGCTGGGAGAGACTGGGAGAGACTGGGAGAGTCTGGGAGAGACTGGGCTGGGCTGGGAGGGCTGGGCTGGGAGGGGCTGGGCTGGGAGGGGCTGGGCTGGGAGGGGCTGGGCTGGGAGAGACTGGGCTGGGAGAGACTGGGCTGGGAGAGACTGGCGCTGGGAGAGACTGGCACTGGGAGGGGCTGGGCTGGGCTGGGAGAGGCTGGGCTGGGAGAGACTGGGCTGGGAGAGGCTGGGCTGGGAGAGACTGGGCTGGGAGAGACTGGGCTGGGAGAGGCTGGGCTGGGAGAGGCTGGGCTGGGAGAGGCTGGGCTGGGAGAGACTGGGCTGGGAGAGACTGGGCTGGGAGAGACTGGCGCTGGGAGAGACTGGCACTGGGAGGGGCTGGGCTGGGCTGGGAGAGGCTGGGCTGGGAGAGGCTGGGAGAGGCTGGCTTGGGCTGGGAAGACTGGCTGGGAGAGGCTGGGCTGGGAGGGCTGGGCTGGGAGAGGCTGGCGCTGGGAGAGGCTGGGCTGGGAGAGGCTGGGCTGGGAGAGACTGGCACTGGGAGAGACTGGGCTGGGAGAGACTGGGAGAGGCTGGGCTGGGAGAGGCTGGGCTGGGAGAGGCTGGGCTGGGAGAGGCTGGGCTGGGAGAGGCTGGGCTGGGAGAGACTGGGCTGGGAGAGACTGGGAGAGGCTGGGCTGGGCTGGGCTGGGAGAGGCTGAGAGGCTGGGCTGGGAGAGGCTGGGCTGGGAAGTGCTGGGCTGGAAGAGGCTGGGAGAGGCCCACTAGGTACAGTCCATTCACTAGAAAAGCAGTCCGGACCCCTGGGGCTCATAATATATTATGAACATGTGACTGTAGCATGTTGACAGATTGGTTTACCTGTCAGGAGAATAACCCAGATCATCACATGCTCTATGGATTTACTTCAACACCACATACAGGGCCGCTAACCACACACACACACATGCACACACACACACACGGGCACACAGTACAGGACAGTACTCATGCATATTAAACAGCAATAACACTATCACAGTGAAACAACAACAATGCTCTCTTTAGCATCTACCACAGGTGGTGTTGCTGAGAGCTGGTCTTTAGCATATACCACAGGTGGTGTTGCTGAGAGCTGGTCTTTAGCATATACCACAGGTGGTGTTGCTGAGAGCTGGTCTTTAGCATATACCACAGGTGGTGTTGCTGAGAGCTGGTCTTTAGCATATACCACAGGTGGTGTTGCTGAGAGCTGGTCTTTAGCATATACCACAGGTGGTGTTGCTTAGAGCTGGTCTTTAGCATATACCACAGGTGGTGTTGCTGAGAGCTGGTCTTTAGCATATACCACAGGTGGTGTTGCTGAGAGCTGGTCTTTAGCATCTACCACAGGTGGTGTTGCTGAGAGCTGGTCTTTAGCATATACCACAGGTGGTGTTGCTGAGAGCTGGTCTTTAGCATATACCACAGGTGGTGTTGCTGAGAGCTGGTGTGCTTGTCAGCATGCTGTAGTGTATAAATCTACACTCTTTAAAAAAAGGCGCTCTCTAGAACCTAATAGTGTTCTTCGGCTGTCCCCATAAGATTTAAAGAACCCTTTTTGGTTCCATGTAGAGCCCTTTCTACAGAGGGTTCTACACGGAACCCAAAAGGGTTCTGCCTGGAACCAAGAAGGTTCTACCTGGAACAGAAAAAGGGTTATCCTATGGAACCCTTTTCTCTAAGAGTGTACACAACGTTTAATGAACCAAGTAGTGTGATAGTCTCAGGTTACATCCCAAATAGCACCCTATTCCCTATATAATGCCATAGGGCTCTGGTCAAAAGAAGTGCACTATGTAGGGAATAGGGTGCCATTTGGGATGCACATTTAGTATCAGTGTTGCTGGTATCCCTAGCTGACCTAGAAGTCATGTCAACTGAAGCTAGGGGCCGAGAGGAGCAGACGAGAGCTGGGACACCTATTCCCTACGTAGTGCACTACTTTTAACCAGAGCCTTACGGTAGTGCACTATGTAGGAAATAGGGTGCCATTTTGGACGTGGCTGAGTCGCCTCTCTCTCTGCTGTCCTGGCGTCTCCTCTCCCTCTCATGTTACATGGAAAGCTACGGGTCCAGTGATGTGTAACTACCTTGTCAATCATAGGATACGTTATTCTCAGACTGGTCCTCATAGACTAGACCTAAGATAGTAAATGTACATCCGGGACACTCATTATATAATGAACACAAAATATAACCGCAACATGAAAAGTGTTGGTCAAATGTGTCATGTACTCATAAACATGGTGTTGTACTGATAGTCATGGTGCTGTACTGATAGTCATGGTGTTGTACTGATAGTCATGGTGTTGTACTGATAGTCATGGTGTTGTACTGATAGTCATGGTGTTGTACTGATAGTCATGGTGTTGTACTGATAGTCATGGTGTTGTACTGATAGTCATGGTGTCGTACTGATAGTCATGGTGTTGTACTGATAGACATGGTGTTGTACTGATAGTCATGGTGTTGTACTGATAGTCATGGTGTTGTACTGATAGTCATGGTGTTGTACTGATAGTCATGGTGTTGTACTGATAGTCATGGTGTTGTACTGATAGACATGGTGTTGTACTGATAGTCATGGTGTTGTACTGATAGTCATGGTGTTGTACTGATAGTCATGGTGTTGTACTGATAGTCATGGTGTTGTACTGATAGTCATGGTGCTGTACTGATAGACATGGTGTTGTACTGATAGTCATGGTGTTGTACTGATAGTCATGGTGTTGTACTGATAGACATGGTGTTGTACTGATAGTCATGGTGTTGTACTGATAGTCATGGTGTTGTACTGATAGTCATGGTGTTGTACTGATAGTCATGGTGTTGTACTGATAGTCATGGTGTCGTACTGATAGTCATGGTGTCGTACTGATAGTCATGGTGTTGTACTGATAGTCATGGTGTTGTACTGATAGTCATGGTGTCATACTGATAGTCATGGTGTTGTACTGATAGTCATGGTGTCGTACTGATAGTCATGGTGTCATACTGATAGTCATGGTGTTGTACTGATAGTCATGGTGTCGTACTGATAGTCATGGTGTTGTACTGATAGTCATGGTGTTGCACTGATAGTCATGGTGTTGTACTGATAGTCATGGTGTTGTACTGATAGTCATGGTGTTGTACTGATAGTCATGGTGTCGTACTGATAGTCATGGTGTTGTACTGATAGTCATGGTGTTGTACTGATAGTCATGGTGTTGTACTGATAGTCATGGTGTTGTACTGATAGTCATGGTGTTGTACTGATAGTCATGGTGTCGTACTGATAGTCATGGTGTCGTACTGATAGTCATGGTGTCGTACTGATAGTCATGGTGTCGAACTGATAGTCATGGTGTTGTACTGATAGTCATGGTGCTGTACTGATAGACATGGTGTTGTACTGATAGTCATGGTGTTGTACTGATAGTCATGGTGTTGTACTGATAGTCATGGTGTTGTACTGATAGTCATGGTGCTGTACTGATAGTCATGGTGTTGTACTGATAGTCATGGTGTTGTACTGATAGTCATGGTGTTGTACTGATAGTCATGGTGCTGTACTGATAGTCATGGTGTTGTACTGATAGTCATGGTGTTGTACTGATAGTCATGGTGTTGTACTGATAGTCATGGTGCTGTACTGATAGACATGGTGTTGTACTGATAGTCATGGTGTTGTACTGATAGTCATGGTGTTGTGCTGATAGACATGGTGTTGTACTGATAGTCATGGTGTTGTACTGATAGTCATGGTGTTGTACTGATAGTCATGGTGTTGTACTGATAGTCATGGTGTTGTACTGATAGTCATGGTGTTGTACTGATAGTCATGGTGTTGTGCTGATAGACATGGTGTTGTACTGATAGTCATGGTGTTGTACTGATAGACATGGTGTTGTACTGATAGTCATGGTGCTGTACTGATAGACATGGTGTTGTACTGATAGTCATGGTGTTGTACTGATAGTCATGGTGTTGTACTGATAGTCATGGTGCTGTACTGATAGACATGGTGTTGTACTGATAGTCATGGTGTTGTACTGATAGTCATGGTGTTGTACTGATAGTCATGGTGTTGCGCTGATAGTCATGGTGTTGCACTGATAGTCATGGTGTTGTACTGATAGTCATGGTGTTGTACTGATAGTCATGGTGTTGTACTGATAGTCATGGTGTTGTACTGATAGTCATGGTGTTGTACTGATAGTCATGGTGTTGCACTGATAGTCATGGTGTTGTACTGATAGTCATGGTGTTGTACTGATAGTCATGGTGTTGTACTGATAGTCATGGTGTTGTACTGATAGTCATGGTGTCGTACTGATAGTCATGGTGTTGTACTGATAGTCATGGTGTCGTACTGATAGTCATGGTGTCGTACTGATAGTCATGGTGTCGTACTGATAGTCATGGTGTTGTACTGATAGTCATGGTGTTGTACTGATAGTCATGGTGTCATACTGATAGTCATGGTGTCATACTGATAGTCATGGTGTTGTACTGATAGTCATGGTGTTGTACTGATAGTCATGGTGTTGTACTGATAGTCATGGTGTTGTACTGATAGTCATGGTGTTGCACTGATAGTCATGGTGTTGTACTGATAGTCATGGTGTTGTACTGATAGTCATGGTGTCGTACTGATAGTCATGGTGTCGTACTGATAGTCATGGTGTTGTACTGATAGTCATGGTGTTGTACTGATAGTCATGGTGTTGTACTGATAGTCATGGTGTTGTACTGATAGTCATGGTGTTGTACTGATAGTCATGGTGTTGTACTGATAGTCATGGTGTCGTACTGATAGTCATGGTGTCGAACTGATAGTCATGGTGTTGTACTGATAGTCATGGTGTTGTACTGATAGTCATGGTGTTGTACTGATAGACATGGTGTTGTACTGATAGTCATGGTGTTGTACTGA
>NC_059203.1:15906315-15913815 GCF_020615455.1 Coregonus clupeaformis | reverse complement strand
GAAAGATTTCTGGCTCCCAGGTGTCTTTTATACAGGTAACGAGCTCAGATTAGGAGCACACTCTTAAAGGGAGTGCTCCTAATCTCAGTTTGTTACCTGTATAAAAGATACCTGTCCACAGAAGCAATCAATCAATCAGATTCCAAACTCTCCACCATGGCCAAGACCAAAGAGCTCTCCAAGAATGTCAGGGACAAGATTGTAGACCTACACAATGCTGGAATGGGCTACAAGACCATCACCAAGCAGCTTGGTGACAGTTGGTGCGATTATTCGCAAATGGAAGAAACACAAAATAACTGTCAATCTCCCTCGGCTTGGGGCTCCATGCAAGATCTCACCTCGTGGAGTTGCAATGATCATGAGAACGGTGAGGAACCAGCCCAGAACTACACGGGAGGACCTTGTCAATGATCTCAAGGCAGCTGGGACCATAGTCGTCAAGAAAACAATTGGTAACACACTACGCCGTGAAGGACTGAAATCCTGCAGCGCCCGCAAGGTCCATCTGCTCAAGAAAGCACACATACAGGCCCGTCTGAAGTTTGCCAATGAACATCTGAATGATTCAGAGGAGAACTGGGTGAAAGTGTTGTGGTCAGATGAGACCAACATTTAGCTCTTTGCCATCAACTCAACTCGCCGTGTTTGGAGGAGGAGGAATGCTGCCTATGACCCCAAGAATACCATCCCCACCGTCAAACATGGAGGTGGAAACATTATGCTTTGGGGGGGGGGGGTTTCTGCTAAGGGGACAGGACAACTTCACCGCATCAAAGGGACGATGGACAGGGCCATGTACCGTCAAATCTTGGGTGAGAACCTCCTTCCCTCAGCCAGGGCATTGAAAATGGGTCGTGGATGGATATTCCAGCATGACAATGACCCAAAACACACGGCCAAGGCAACAAAGGAGTGGCTCAAGAAGAAGCACATTAAGGTCCTGGAGTGGCCTAGCCAGTCTCCAGACCTTAATCCAATAGAAAATCTGTGGAGGGAGCTGAAGGTTCGAGTTGCCAAACGTCAGCCTCGAAACCTTAATGACTTGGAGAAGATCTGCAAAGAGGAGTGGGACAAAATCCCTCCTGAGATGTGTGCAAACCTGGTGGCCAACTATAAGAAACGTCTGACCTCTGTGATTGCCAACAAGGGTTTTGCCACCAAGTACTAAGTCATGTTTTGCAGAGGGGTCAAATACTTATTTCCCTAATTAAAATGCAAATCAATATATAACATTTTTTACATGCGTTTTTCTGGATTTTTTTGTTGTTATTCTGTCTCTCACTGTTCAAATAAACCTACCATTAAAATGATAGACTGATCATGTCTTTGTCAGTGGGCAAACGTAAATGTAAATGCTTCATAGAGTTCAAGTAACAGACACATTTCAACATCAACTGTTCAGAGGAGACTGCGTGAATCAGGCCTTCATGGTTGAATTTCTGCAAAGAAACCACTACTTGCTTGGGCAGAAACACGATCAATGGACATTAAATCGGTGGTTGAAGTTCAAAGTTGGTTTATTTTACAGAAACGAAGCCTGTCTGACTTTAGTTAATAGGACGGATATTGTCCAGGACACTTTTATGTCTATTTTAGATTATGGGGATATTATCTACAGTTGAAGTCGGAAGTTTACATACACTTAGGTTGGAGTCATTTAACTCGTTTTTCAACCACTCCACACATTTCTTGTTAACAAACTATAGTTTTGGCAAGTCGGTTAGGACATCTACTTTGTGCATGACACAAGTAATTTTTCCAGCAATTGTTTACAGACAGATTATTTCACTTATAATTCACTGTATCACAATTCCAGTGGGTCAGACGTTTACATACACTACGTTGACTGTGCCTTTAAACAGCTTGGAAAATTCCAGAATATGATGTCATGGCTTTAGAAGATTCTGATAGGCTAATTGACATAATTTGAGTCAATCGGAGGTGTACCGGAGGTGTACTGGAGGTGTACCTGTGGATGTATTTCAAGGCCTACCTTCAAACTCAGTGCCTCTTTGCTTGACATCATGGGAAAATCAAAAGAAATCAGCCAAGACCTCAGAAAAAAAAAAAGGTTCATCCTATGGAGCAATTTCCAAACGCCTGAAGGTACCACATTCATCTGTACAAACAATAGAACGCAAGTATAAACACCATGGGACCGCGCAGCCGTCAAACCGCTCAGGAAGGAGACGCGTTCTTTCTCCTAGAGATGAACGTACTTTTGTGCGAAAAGTGCAAATCAATCCCAGAACAACAGCAAAGGACCTTGTGAAGATGCTGGTGGAAACAGGTACAAAAGTATCTATATCCACAGTAAAACGACTCCTATATCGACATAACCTGAAAGGCCGCTCAGCAAGGAAGAAGCCACTGCTCCAAAACCGCCATAAAAAAGACAGACTACGGTTTGCAACTGCACATGGGGACAAAGATTGTACTTTTTGGAGAAGTGTCCTCTGGTCTGATGAAACAGAAATAGAACTGTTTGGCCATAATGACCATTGTTATGTTTGGAGGAAAAAGGGGGTTGCTTGCAAGCCGAAGAACACCATCCCAACCGTGAAGCACGGGGGTTGCAGCATCATGCTGTGGGGGTGCTTTGCTGCAGGAGGGACTGGTGCACTTCACAAAATAAATGGCATCATGAGGAAGGAAAACTATGTGGATATATTGACGCAACATCTCAAGACATCAGTCAGGAAGTTAAAGCTTGGTCTCAAATGGGTCTTCCAAATGGACAATGACCCCAAGCATACTTCCAAAGTTGTGGCAAAATGGCTTCATGACAACAAAGTCAAGGTATTGGATGGCCATCACAAAGCCCTGACCTCAATCCTATTTAAAATGTGTGGGCAGAACTGAAAAAGCGTGTGCGAGCAAGGAGGCCTACAAACCTGACTCAGTTACACCAGCTCTGTCAGGAGGAATGGGCCAGAAGTCACCCAACTTATTGTGGGAAGCTTGTGGAAGGCTACCCGAAACGTTTGACCCAAGTTAAACAATTTAAAGGCAATGCTACCAAATACTAATTGAGTGTATGTAAACTTCTGACCCACTGGGAATGTGATGAAGGAAATAAAAGCTAAAATAAATCATTCTCTCTACTATTATTCTGACATTTCACATTCTTAAAAATAAAGTGGTGATCCTAACTGACCTAAGACTGGGAATTTTTACTAGGATTAAATGTTAGGAATTGTGAAAAACTGAGTTTAAATGTATTTGGCTAAGGTGTATGTAAACTTCCAACTTCAACCGTTTTCATCATCATTAATTCAATTCAGACTTATATCAAACCCGGTCTCAGGCTTGGATAACACTGGAGGCCCCTTCGGTCTCCACAGAGTTGGGTAAAGCTGCTTTTAATTTCTATGTCCTTTATGTGGAACAACTCACAGAGCTCTCTGAAATGAGATGTTCTGGTCCCACTGGGTCAGTTCAGAGTAATGATCAGAGACCTCTATGTTGACAAATGTGCCTGTTCTTCTATTTTGTTGTTGTTGTAATTTTGTGTATTGTATGTGTTTGATGTATTTATGCAGGGCTCATCTGTAAAATTGACCCCAGTCTCAGGATGACTTCCCTGTCAAAATAATGGTTCAATAAATCTCTACTAATTCTACTTTTTCTCAACTGTTTTCACTGTCCATGTTGTCTATATTATATGTATTATCTAACAGCATTGGTATATCCTGTTTCTACTTTCTCCACTATTTACTACTGACTACCACTATCTCTACTATTACAACTGACTACCACTAGTTATACTATCTCTACTATTACTACTGACTACCACTAGTTATACTATCTCTACTATTACTACTGACTACCACTAGTTATACTATCTCTACTATTACTACTGACTACCACTAGTTATACTATCTCTACTAGTACTACTGACTACCACTATCTCTACTATTACTACTGACTACCACTATCTCTACTATTACTACTGACTACCATTATCTCTACTATTACTACTCTCTACTACCGTATATACTATTTATACTCCAAATAAAACAAATATTACATCTCTACTGTCTTTTATGTCTTTAGTCCCAGCAGACAGTACCAGTTAGAACCAGCAGTGTTCTACTGTCTCTAATCCCAGCAGACAGTACCTGTCAGAACCAGTAGTGTTCTACTCTCTCTAGTCCTAGCATATCAGTCAGAACCAGCAATGTTCCTGCAGCACTGTGATCACATCTCTCCAAGGAGATTCCACCGCTACCATACGGCTAAATCACCAAGCAGCTCATGAATATTGACTGCAGGCAGCGCAGAAAGACATTCACACACAGCTTCTCAGCTCACATGACCGATGACAACGACACTCACAGTGTCTCCGCACCCACACACACACACACACACACACACACACACACACACTCCCTGTCTCCTCACCACATGGTGGCTGGGTGAGCTCAGGCAGCACGGTGCTAGAGGAGAAAATCAAAGAAGCATCCAGAGGAATTCTAAACACAGTAAATACAGGATATCAAACAGGGGAATTCTAAACACAGTAAATACAGGACATCAAACAGGGGAATTCTAAACACAGTAAATACAGGATATCAAACAGGGGAATTCTAAACACAGTAAATACAGGATATCAAACAGGGGAATTCTAAACACAGTAAATACAGGACATCAAACAGGGGAATTCTAAACACAGTAAATACAGGATATCAAACAGGGGAATTCTAAACACAGTAAATACAGGATATCAAACAGGGGAATTCTAAACACAGTAAATACAGGACATCAAACAGGGGAATTCTAAACACAGTAAATACAGGACATCAAACAGGGAATTCTAAACACAGTAAATACAGGATATCAAACAGGGGAATTCTAAACACAGTAAATACAGGACATCAAACAGGGGAATTCTAAACACAGTAAATACAGGACATCAAACAGGGGAATTCTAAACACAGTAAATACAGGATATCAAACAGGGGAATTCTAAACACAGTAAATACAGGACATCAAACAGGGGAATTCTAAACACAGTAAATACAGGACATCAAACAGGGGAATTCTAAACACAGTAAATACAGGACATCAAACAGGGGAATTCTAAACACAGTAAATACAGGATATCAAACAGGGGAATTCTAAACACAGTAAATACAGGACATCAAACAGGGGAATTCTAAACACAGTAAATACAGGACATCAAACAGGAGAATTCTAAACACAGTAAATAGGACCGGAGGGAATATGTGGAGGGAATATGTGGAATCAGCACTAAGATTAGCTGGAGGGGAGACCAGGAGATAAACACTACAGATTACCTCACAGGGTTAAAGACATTCATCATATCGCTTAGGTACCAGGTGGACAGCTTGAGGTGTTTTAATTACATTTTATTCAGGGATCTGTAATTACATGTCCAATATTAACTATAAAACAGATAAATAAAGATGCTACCAAATGATGACCATTAAACCATTGAATTGTCCCTATCTGCCCAACAGATCAGGTGCTGATGACTGTCATTTCTTTAAACTTCTTACTTCCTAAAGTGCTGAGTACCATTACCAGTAAAGCTGTGGTAAGTTGTGGTGAGGTGACGCTCCAAGGTTTGAGTGTTGGCAAGGCTGGTAGCTGACAGATCTAATCAGAGACACACTCATGCCAGCCTCTCCTCTCCACCTGGATACCCAACCACAAACATGCATGCACACTCTCTCTCACTGTCCCTGTGAGACGGGAGAGGAGAGGAGAGGGGAGGGGAGTAGGTGGAGGGGGAGGGGGGAGGAGAGAGAGAGGAAGAGGAGAGGAGAGAGAGAGGAAGAGGAGAGGTAGAGGAGAGGAGAGAGAGAGGAAGAGGAGAGGAGAGAGAAAGGTAGAGGAGAGGAAGAGGAAGATGAGAGAGAAAGGTAGAGGAGAGGAAGAGGAGAGGAGAGAGAGAGAGGAAGAGGAGAGGAAAGAGAGAGGAAGAGGAGAGGAGAGGAGAGAGAGAGGAAGAGGAGAGGAGAGAGAAGGGTAGAGGAGAGGAAGAGGAAGAGGAGAGGAGGAGGAGAGAGGAAGAGGAGAGGAGAGAGAAAGGTAGAGGAGAGGAAGAGGAGAGGAGAGAGAGAGGAAGAGGAGAGGAGAGGAGAGGAGAGAGAGAGAGAGAGGAAAATGAGAGGAGAGAGAGAGAGAGGAAAAGGAGAGGAGAGAGAGAGAGAGAGAGAAGAGGAGAGAGAGAGAGAGGAAGAGGAGAGGAGAGGAGAGAGAGGGAAGAGGAGAGGAGAGGAGAGTGAGAGAGAGAGGAAAAGGAGAGGAGAGAAAGAGAGAGAGGAAAAGGAGAGAGAGAGAGAGAGAGGAAGAGGAGAGGAGAGAGAGAGGAAGAGGAGAGGAAGAGGAGAGGAGAGGAGAGAGAGAGGAAGAGGAGAGGAGAGAGAAAGGTAGAGGAGAGGAAGAGGAGAGACTGGCCTGTAACTCCACAACCAAACACCTTTCCAGGGCCATTAATTGACTAAGCTTCTCAGAGTATGAGAGTATCTAAGATATATATTTTTTGGGTATCTTCTTATTTTTATTGAACAGAGCGAGGATGACAGCGGGAAAAAATAGAGGTTGTGTCAACGGGCAGTAGGCCGAATTCAAACCTATGCCAGCACCATAGACGTGTGGAGGAGACAGCAGAATGACCTCTACACCAGCAACCTTTGCCTTTTAGATTATGTTTTTATTTATTTAACCTTTATTTAACTAGGCAAGTCAGTTAAGAACAAATTCTTATTTACAATGACGGCCTACCAAAAGGCAAAAGGCCTCCTGCGGGGACGGGGGCTGGGATAAAAAATATATATATAGGACAAAACACATCACGACGAGAGAGACACCACAACACTACATAAAGAGAGACACCACAACACTACATAAAGAGAGACACCACAACACTACATAAAGAGAGACACCACAACACTACATAAAGAGAGACACCACAACACTACATAAAGAGAGACACCACAACACTACATAAAGAGAGACACCACAACACTACATAAAGAGAGAGAGACACCACAACACTACATAAAGAGAGACACCACAACACTACATAAAGAGAGACACCACAACACTACATAAAGAGAGACACCACAACACTACATAAAGAGAGAGAGACACCACAACACTACATAAAGAGAGACACCACAACACTACATAAAGAGAGAGAGACACCACAACACTACATAAAGAGAGACACCACAACACTACATAAAGAGAGACACCACAACACTACATAGAGAGAGACACCACAACACTACATATAGAGAGACACCACAACACTACATAAAGAGAGAGAGACACCACAACACTACATAAAGAGAGACACCACAACACTACATAGAGAGACACCACAACACTACATAAAGAGAGACACCACAACACTACATAAAGAGAGACACCACAACACTACATAAAGAGAGACACCACAACACTACATAAAGAGAGACACCACAACACTACATAAAGAGAGACCACAACACTACATAAAGAGAG
>NC_059203.1:15896315-15903815 GCF_020615455.1 Coregonus clupeaformis | reverse complement strand
CAGATTACCCCTTTAATGACCATAGTCATGTAGCAATTAATTAACATAGACATCTACAGTATTGAAGCCACAGTCGGGGATCTGGCATTGTTGCTGTTTGGAATAGTAAATGACGACTAGATATACTGATAGAGGGGCACTTTATTAGAGCTAATCAACATCACAGATTACACATTTACATTCCCTGGATTAGACCATAGAGTTACATTAATTCAATATACTGTATATTATATACGTAATTCTATGGTATAGACTGGTAGTTGACTTCAAAAGGCTAGAATATAATAAAAGATATTAGAATAGAATAGAATATATTATCATAAAATATAACATATTAGAATAGAATATTTTAAAATATATTAAAATAGCATAGAATGTATTATAATAGAATACAATATCTTAGAATATAATACAATATATTACAATAGAGTACGATATATTAGCATATAATAGAATAGAATATATTTGCGTAGAATATATTAGGATAAAACAGTTTAGACTGGTATCTTCAAAAGGCAGAATGAGAGAGAGCGTGAGAGCGTACGCGAGCGAGAGAGAGCGTGAGAGAGCGTGAGAGAGCGTGAAAGAGAGCGTGAGAGAGCATGAAAGAGAGTGAGAGAGAGAGCGAGAGAGAGAGAGATACACTGAACAAAAATAAACGCAACGTAACAATTTCAACGATTTTTTACAGTTCACAAAAGGAAATCAGTCAAATGAAAGAAATTCATTAGGCCCTAATCTATGGATTTCACATGACTGGGAATACAGATATGCATCTGTTGGTTAGATACCGTAAAAGAAAGGTAGGGTTGTGGATCAGAAAACCAGTCAGTATCTGGTGTGACCACCATTCGCCTCATGCAGCGCGACACATCTCCTTCGCATAGAGTTGATCAGGCGGTTGATTGTGGCCATGCCTTATCATTCTGACACGAGGTGATGGTGGCTGATGAATGGCACGACAATGGGCCTCAGGATCTCATCACGGTATCTCTGTGCATTCAAATTGCCATCGATATAATGCAATTGTGTTCGTTGTCCTCAGCTTATGCCTGCCCATACCATAACCCCACCGCCACCATGGGACACTCTGTTCACAACGTTGACATCAGCAAACCGCTCGCCCACACGAT
The DNA here is from genome assembly GCF_020615455.1 of Coregonus clupeaformis. Classification (NCBI taxonomy): domain Eukaryota; kingdom Metazoa; phylum Chordata; class Actinopteri; order Salmoniformes; family Salmonidae; genus Coregonus; species Coregonus clupeaformis. The sequence continues at coordinate 15,902,682 of NC_059203.1, read as the reverse complement.
GCCATGTCTGCCATCTGCCCAGTACAGTTGAAACTGGGATTCATCCGTGAAGAGCACACTTCTCCAGCGTGCCAGTGGCCAACGAAGGTAAGCATTTCCCCACTGAAGTCAGTTACGATGCTAAACTGTAGTCAGGTCAAGACCCTGGTGAGGACGACGAGCACGCAGATTAACTTCCCAGAGAAGGGTTTATGACAGGATGTGCAGAAATTCTTCGGTTGTGTAAACCCAGAGTTTCATCAGCTGTCTGGGTGGCTGGTCTCAGATGATCCTGCAGGTGAAGAAGCCGGATGTGAAGGTCCTGGGCTTGCGTAGTTACACGTGGTCTGCGGTTGTGAGGCCGTTTGGACGTACTGCCAAATCTTCTAAAACGACGTTGGAGGCGGCTTATGGTAGAGAAATGAACATGTAATTATCTGGCAACAGCTCTGGTGGACATGCCAATTGCACGCTCCCTCAAAACTTGAGACATCCGTGGCATTGTGTTGTGTGACAAAACTGCACATTTTAGAGTGGCTTTTATTGTCCCCAGCACAAGGTGCACCTGTGTAATGATCATGATGTTTAATCAGCTTCTTGATATGCCACAACTATCAGGTGGGTGGGTTATCTTGACAAAGGAGGAATGCTCACTAACAGGGATGTAAACACATTTGTGCACAACATTTGAGAGAAATAAGCTTTTTTGTGCATATGGAAAATGTCTTACAGCTCCACCTAGCAGGGTGGAAGAGAACTGCAGCAGGTCTGAGTCATAAATGGAGCCCTAGGGCCTATAGGGTCCTGGTCAAAAGTACTGCACTATAACGGGAATAGGGTACCATTTGGGAAGCAGATTTACACCGCCTACTGTAACCCTACATTGTAACTAACCTATTCTAACAAGAATCCCATCGATAGCATTCAGTCTAAAAATAAAACACGGGCTGTGTCCCAAATGGATGTGCTATGCAGTACATAGGGCCCACCTATGAGGCATCAAAGCCAGGCTGTTCAAAACGTTTAATCCCTCCCTGCATCCTAAATCACTATCTGCTGGCTCAGCTGCTCTGGGACCAATCGACCTACTGCTTGACAGGACACACAGGGACCAGGGATGTGCAACCTTTCATTACCAAGTCGATTCAATACGTATCTAGATGGGCTCCGATTACGATAAAGGAATGATACGTTTTAATTTTGAAACAATTCGGTGCGATTCAGTTTGATTAGAGAGAAATCATTTTCCATTTCTAAAATTAAAACCTGCTGTTGATGGAGCTCATAAGCTGGGTCTCTCTGAGCTGGATCGGTCTGAGCTGACGTCTGTGTGTGTGTGTGTGTGTGTGTGTGTGTGTGTGTGTGTGTGTGGTGGACGTGTTTAACTATACTTGTGGGGACCAGAAGACCCAAAAAGAATAGTAAGAAAAAAAAACCTTGGGACATTTTGTATGTCCCCACAGGGTAAAATGCTATTTCTAGCGAGTTTAGGGTTTGTTTTAGGGTTAGGAGCTAGGGTAAGTTTTAGGGTTAGGAGCTAGGGTAAGTTATAGGGTTAGGAGCTAGGGAAAGTTATAGGGTTAGGATCTAGGGAAAGGGCAATTTGGGTTTTGAATGGGACTGATTATTGTTGTGTTTAAGTATCCTCACGGGGATAGTAAAACAAGGAGCATTCGGACAAGAGGGGACATTTTGCCGGTCCCCACAAGTAAAAAGGCTATTTTAGGCTTAGGGGTTAGGTGTATGGTTATGGTTACAATTAGGGTTAGAATTATGTAGACTATGTAGACACCTGAGCTGAGCCATAAAGGAGACTAGACATCTACCACCCCACTACCACTATCAGATTAGAGCCATAATGGAGACTAGACATCTACCACCCCACTACCACTATCAGATTAGAGCCATAAGGGAGACTAGACATCTACCACCCCACTACCACTATCAGATTAGAGCCATAAAGGAGACATCTACCACCCCACTACCACTATCAGATTAGAGCCATAAAGGAGACATCTACCACCCCACTACCACTATCAGATTAGAGCCATAAAGGAGACTAGACATCTACCACCCCACTACCACTATCAGATTAGAGCCATAATGGAGACTAGACATCTACCACCCCACTACCACTATCAGATTAGAGCCATAAAGGAGACTAGACATCTACCACCCCACTACCACTATCAGATTAGAGCCATAATGGAGACTAGACAACTACCACCCCACTACCACTATCAGATTAGAGCCATAATGGAGACTAGACAACTACCACCCCACTACCACTATCAGATTAGAGCCATAAAGGAGACATCAACCACCCCACTACCGCTATCAGATTAGAGCCATAATGGAGACTAGACATCTACCACCCCACTACCACTATCAGATTAGAGCCATAATGGAGACTAGACATCTACCACCCCACTACCACTATCAGATTAGAGCCATAAAGGAGACACCTACCACCCCACTACCACTATCAGATTAGAGCCATAAAGGAGACTAGGCATCTACCACCCCACTACCACTATCAGATTAGAGCCATAATGGAGACTAGACATCTACCACCCCACTACCACTATCAGATTAGAGCCATAAAGGAGACTAGGCATCTACCACCCCACTACCACTATCAGATTAGAGCCATAAAGGAGACTAGACATCTACCACCCCACTAACACTATCAGATTAGAGCCATAATGGAGACTAGACATCTACCACCCCACTACCACTATCAGATTAGAGCCATAAAGGAGACACCTACCACCCCACTACCACTATCAGATTAGAGCCATAAAGGAGACTAGACATCTACCACCCTACTACCACTATCAGATTAGAGCCATAAAGGAGACTAGACATCTACCACCCCACTACCACTATCAGATTAGAGCCATAAAGGAGACTAGACATCTACCACCCCACTACCACTATCAGATTAGAGCCATAATGGAGACTAGACATCTACCACCCCACGACCACTATCAGATTAGAGCCATAATGGAGACATCTACCACCCCACTACCACTATCAGATTAGAGCCATAAAGGAGACTAGACATCTACCACCCCACTACCACTATCAGATTAGAGCCATAATGGAGACTAGACATCTACCACCCCACTACCACTATCAGATTAGAGCCATAAAGGAGACTAGACATCTACCACCCCACTACCACTATCAGATTAGAGCCATAAAGTAGACTAGACATCTACCACCCCACTACCACTATCAGATTAGAGCCATAAAGGAGACTAGACATCTACCACCCCACTACCACTATCAGATTAGAGCCATAAAGGAGACTAGACATCTACCACCCCACTACCACTATCAGATTAGAGCCATAATGGAGACATCTACCACCCCACTACCACTATCAGATTAGAGCCATAAAGGAGACTAGACATCTACCACCCCATTACCACTATCAGATTAGAGCCATAAAGGAGAAATCTACCACCCCACTACCACTAACTTTTCATTTTTGCAGATTAAGTGTTTGAGCTGGTAATTAATCAATATTTATCATTTACAAATTAGCTATGACATAGCCAATGAATATACAGCACAACTTTGGATTTCACCCCATCTCAAAATCGAATGGTTTTGACCGTGTCTTCTTCCCACGCAAAAGTCATTGCTGTCCTCGTTATGAAATTATCAACTTCACCTTGTACACAAAACATTAAGAACACCAGCTTTTTCCATGACATAGACTGACCAGGTGAGTTGCACTCAGAACAGCCTCAATTAATCGGGGCCATTCTTGATACACACGGGAAACTGTTGAGGGTGACAAACCCAGCAGCGTTGCAGTTCTTGACACACACTCAAACCTGTGCACCCGGGACCTACCACCATACCCTGTTCGAAGGCACTAAAATATTTAGTCTTGCTCACCTCTGAATGGCACACACAGAATCCATGTCTCAAGGCTTAAAGATCCTTCTTTAACCTGTCTCCCTCTCCTTCATCTGTACTGATTGAAGAGGAGGGACGCCGGCCTCCCGAGTGCTCATTGCTAACTGGGACTAGGCTACTGATATTGCATAATGACTTGTAGATCAATGACTGTTAGCACAGTTTCATGCAGTTCCACACTGAAGGAGAGGACGCCTCAGTTTTCACAATATGAGGTATTTTCAGATGGTTAGAAAGAATGTAATGAGCAAAAAAAAATATATTGAACAATCCATTTGAATAGATTGTCTGACCGATGCATGCTACATTTGGATCTGTTTGGGGACCGATGCATGCTACATTTGGATCTGTTTGGGGTCCGATGCATGCTACATTTGGATCTGTTTGGGGTCCGATGCATGCTACATTTGGATCTGTTTGGGGTCCGATGCATGCTACATTTGGATCGGTTTGGGGTCCGATGCATGCTACATTTGGATCTGTTTGGGGTCCGATGCATGCTACATTTGGATCGGTTTGGGGTCCGATGTATGATACATTTGGATCGGTTTGCGGTCCGATGCATGCTACATTTGGATCGGTTTGGATTCCGATGCATGCTACATTTGGATCGGTTTGGGGTCTGATGCATGCTACATTGGGGTCTGATGCATGCTTATTGGCAGACTAAATAGCCTTGGTTTCTCAAATGACTGCCTCGCCTGGTTCACCAACTACTTCTCAGATAGAGTTCAGTGTGTCAAATCGGAGGGCCTGTTGTCTGGACCTATGGCAGTCTCTATGGGGGTGCCACAGGGTTCAATTCTTGGGCCGACACTTTTCTCCGTGTATATCAATGATGTCGCTCTTGCTGCTGGTGACTCTCAGATCCACCTCTACGCAGACGACACCATTTTGTATACATCTGGCCCTTCATTGGACACTGTGTTAACAAACCTCCAAACGAGCTTCAATGCCATACAACAATCCTTCAGTAGCCTTCAACTGCTCTTAAACACTAGTAAAACTAAATGCATGCTTTTCAATCGAACGCTGCTAGCACCCGCCCACCCGACTAGAATCACCACTCTCGACGGGTCTGACCTAGAGTATGTGGACAACTACAAATATCTAGGTGTCTGGTTAGACTGTAAACTCAACTTCCAGACTCACATAAAGAATCTCCAATCCAAAGTTAAATCTAGAATCGGCTTCCTATTTCGCAACAAAGCCTCCTTCACTCATGCTGCCAAACATGCCCTCGTAAAACTGACTATCCTACCGATCCTTGACTTCGGCGATGTCATTTACAAAATAGCCTCCAACACTCTACTCAGCAAATTGGATGTAGTCTATCACAGTGCCATCCGTTTTGTCTCCAAAGCCCCATACACTACCCACCACTGTGACCTGTACGCTCTTGTTGGCTGGTCCTCACTACATGTTCGTCGTCAAACCCACTGGCTCCAGGCCATCTATAAATCACTGCTAGGCAAATCCCCGCCTTATCTTAGCTCATTGGTCACCATAGCAGCACCCACCCGCAGTCTGCGCTCCAGCAGGTATATCTCACTGGTCATTCCCAAAGCCAACACCTCCTTTGGCCGCCATTCCTTCCAGTTCTCTGCTGCCAATGACTGGAACGAATTGCAAAAATCTCTGAAGCTGGAGACTCTTATCTCCCCCAATAACTTTAAGCATCAGTTGTCAGAGCACCTTACCGATCACTGCACCTGTACACAGCCCATCTGAAATTAGCCCACCCAACTACCTCATCCCTATATTGTTATTTAATTTGCTCTTTTGCACCCCAGTATCTCTATTTGCACATAATCTCTTGCACATCTAGCATTCCAGTGTTAATACTATTGTAATTATTCTGCACTATAGCCTATTTATTGCCTTACCTCCATAACTTGCTACATTTGCACACACTGTATATATATTTTCTGTTGTATTTCTGACTTTATGTTTTTTTTTTACCCCATATGTAACTCTGTGTTGTTTTTATTGCACTACTTTGCTTTATCTTGGCCAGGTCGCAGTTGTAAATGAGAACCTGTTCTCAACTGGCTTACCTGGTTAAATAAAGGTGAAATAAATTTTTTTTAAAAAAAATACATTTGGATCGGTTTGGGGTCCGATGCATGAAACATTTGGATCGGTTTGGGGTCCGATGTATGATACATTTGGATCGGTTTGCGATCCGATGCATGCTACATTTGGATCGGTTTGGGTTCCGATGCATGCTACATTTGGATCGGTTTGGGGTCCAATGCATGCTACATTTGGATCGGTTTGGGTTCCGATGCATGCTACATTTGGATCGGTTTGGGGTCCAATGCATGCTACATTTGGATCGGTTTGGGGTCCGATGCATGAAACATTTGGATCGGTTTGGGGTCCGATGCATGAAACATTTGGATCGGTTTGGGTTCCAATGCATGCTACATTTGGATCGGTTTGGGTTCCAATG